>NC_060886.1:12645607-12653107 GCF_014805685.1 Silurus meridionalis
AACCTCTAAAGTTATGCTGGCTGCACTCATGCATCTGTTTTTTGAAACCAATTTCTGCGCCTGACTCACAGCATGAGGACTCAACTTCTTTGATTGTCCCTTGCGAGGCCTGTTTTGAGTGGAACCCGTTTTAGAAACCCCTGTTATTACCCTGGCCACTGTACTGTAACTCAGTTTCAGGGTGTTACCGATATTCTTATAGCCTAGGCCATCTTTGTGGAGAGCAACAATTCTAATTCTCAGATCCTCAGAAATTCTTTGCCATGAGGTGCCATGTTGAGCATTCAGTGGTCATTATCAGAGATTTGTACACAAAACATCAAATTTTAACTGCTCTATTACAAGATTCACAAATTTGTATGGTCCTCTCAAGCAGACCAAAACATGTACATGATGAATAGGACATGTGGCTTTACATGGTTAAGTGATGTACAGCTGTGATTACTTAGGGTGTACTTACTTTTTATACCTGCTATTTAGACAATAATGACAGTAAATATATACTGCTTCCTTACTTGAAAGAAAACAAAACAAAAAATACAATAAGCTTCCCTAACTCCCTACTACAAAACACAGAACAATCTCAAAGGAAATGGCAGCCACACCCTTACTGCCAGTGAACTAAGTGCTATACATACAGTGGTATCTATATACAGAAATGGCAAAGTCCAAAAGGGCAAACCAGTTTCAGGGTCAAAATACCGGCCAAAGTCAAAAACCAGAACAATATATAACTAAGCCAATCAAAATCCACTACTACTACACCACACCAAACACCACAACAACATAAAATATAAAGGAAACCATTAAGTATGATATTTTTTCTATAAAGGTGAGAGTTTCTTCTTCTTCTTTTGGCTTCTCCCATTAGTGGTCGCCACAACAGATCATCTGTCTCCATACCCTTCTGTCCTCTACATCTGCCCCTCTTAACCCAACTACCTGCATGTCTTCCCTCACCGCATCTATAAACCTCCTCCTTGGCCTTCCTCTTTTCCTCCTTCCTGGTGGTTCCATCCTCCGCATTCTCCTACCGATATACCCCATGTCCCTCCTCTGCACATGTCCAAACCATCTCAATCTCGCCTCCCTCACCTTGTCTCTAAACCGTCCTACATGCACTGTCCCTCTAATAAACTAATTTCTAATCCTGTCCATCGTCATCACTTCCAACGAAAACCTCAACATCTTCAACTCTGCTACCTCCAGCTCCACCTCCTGTCTTTTATTTAATGTCGCTGTCTCTAAACCATGAGAGTTTAATGTTAGAGAAAAGGCCATGAATTACACCATTGAGCGAGACTTGGGTATGATATTTGCATTAACAAAGGATCAAGCATCCTGTGGTATAATAGCAATGAATCTAATAATACAATTTATAATTATTTTTTTAAGTTAAGCATTCATCTGAAAGGAGTAGTAGATAAAATTATTAGATTTATGCCAGTATGATAAAAAAAAAACAAAAAAAACACCACATTTAAACACGTACTATTTAATTTTAAACTGACTGATATATATTTTTTTTTATCAAGATCGAGGACATATACCAGAACCGGAAATGACTGATATATCGCTCTGCCTATTGCATTCCCCCACAAGTGCTGCTGGGAAAACATGGCCGCCACCATAACAGTCGGATACACATAGCGTTTCTTTGTATTTTTTCAGCAGATAAACAAAATTTGATGCTTAAACAAGACTTAATGCAAAGTGAACACAATGCCGCAATACTACGAAGAGAAGGAGGAGGACGCTCGCGCCTGTGCCGGAATCAGAGAAGATTTTAAAGCCTGTCTCCTTCAGCATGACTGCGTTGTAAAGGTTGTTTAGCTCATTGCTAACACGAAACCCCATATTAAAGAGGCTTAAGTTACTACATATTATAGGAATTTGTGTTGTCTTATTAAACCTACTACAGTGTCGTGTTATATTTTTATGAATATTTGAATAAGACACATTAGTGCACGTGTTTGTTACTGTATTCAGTAATGGTCCTGGACACGTAGTACCATTTCCCTGCTCATCTAATCAGCTCGCCTGAGTTCAAGTGGTTGTGCTTTAGAGGGGAATCTGACCTGAAGCATATCAGAAATAACTGTGACATTTAATTCACGTCAATACTTCTTTGTGGGTTAAAATAAGTCAGGATATGACACAGTGTGCAATGTTCACGTGTTTCTATTTTTTTTGTTTTTAGGAAGGCAAAAAGCCCAGTGAGTGTCTAAAGGAGGGACACTGCAGAGCCCTGCAGGTTTCTTTCTTTGAATGTAAAAGATCAATGGTTAGTGAGTCTGACTTACAAAAATTGCATCTTAGATGTTTTTTTTTTTTTAAAACCTTAAAATATTAATCCCCATCTCTCTCCTCCTCTTTCTCAAGCTGGATACAAGATCTCGGTTCAGAGGCAAAAAAGGCTATTAAATGAATCCTGGTTTATTTTTACTAGTGGCCCTAAGAAGGTGGTGATGGAACTCCACTAAATGATTGTAATTTCATTGTAAATATGAGATTTGACATTGGTTAATGCATTTGGCTACTCAAGGTTGTGGATTCAAATCCCAGTGCTGCCACTATTGGATTATGAGCAACACGTTGTTTCCGGTCTTAAGTTGCTTTGAAGAAAAGTGTCAACTAATTGAGCATGTGTTGCTTTTCCTTGTAGTTACTCAAAGTAGCACTTAAATGTTCACACTATACATATTTGTGGTGTAATACACTGTTGGCTCGAGGCCTGTGTGAATAAAATTGATTTTTTTTTTGTAATAAACATGTCAGACTTCTTTACATAACATTGTGATCTTTTATTGCCCCTGTATCCAATTACACTGACTAACTAATCCTATTAAAAGTGCATTCTAGAATGTGTGAAATTTATATTGTTTTTTAATAACTACTGAGGTAATTACAGTTACAGATTTCATTGCTGGGGATACATTTTTCATAGATTCCCTGTTACATCACAGACAATTGTTATTGTAAAATTAGAAAATTTAATACATTTTGTAAAATTAAAAACTTAATCAAAGCCTGCTGTCCATTCATACTAACAAACAAAAAAACATTACAAACTTTGTTCATGTTTTAAAAAAAAGAATAGCTTTTTTTTTTTAAGAAAGAAGCACACGATCTGTTTCAGCTAAAACAATCTCACTTCTGATCCCTGATCAAATTTTCATTTCAAAGCATTCATCATTAGCTTCTTAAATCTTTCTAAATCCACCTTCTTCATAATGTGAACTTTATGAGTCTTCTCCAGAAGATCTAGGTGATCTACCACCATCATTCCCCTGGTATGTTTACCAGTCAGTTCTACAGTCACAGCTTTGTGGTCACTCTCGATGATGAACATGTCATCGACTGCAGCTGCCATGGCATAAGAATCACAAGAAATCAATCCTGTTCCTGATACTAGCTCTTTTTCAATCCTCTCACTGTTGCACATGTCGATGCTGTGCTGAAAGATCTTCTTCATGAACCGAGCTTTATCAGTGTCCTGAGCCAGCCAGACATCACAGAATTCCTGTAAAGGCAGTGACAACAAAGTGTAAAGCACTGTATAAGCACTAGATGCTTTACATTCTTGATCTTGTGTCTTCAAAGGGTACTTAAAGTATTGTGGTGGTCTTCTTAAAGAGGTTCTCCTCAAAACTCTTAGTGACAGGAGAACATTTTCAAAGAGCTCTTCACAGAACCTCAGAAAGAAGAGATCCCTCAGGAAGACAAACTTAAAAACTTTACAGGCTCTAGGATTATTTATATTGTAATTTTTTTTTTTTAGATAATCTGAACATCAGTTATTTATATTAATTTCCTGAGATCAGGGGTCTGTTTCACAAAGCTGAATCTAATGTGCCAATCTGATTTAAGATTTAAAAAGGTCTGGTTTACAATCTGTCATTTTTGTCCAATTATCTGTTTTTATGGCTATGAAAACTAAGATCTGCAGCAAAAACAAAAGGAAACTGAAAAACATTGCAGTTTTACTTTTATGGACTCATGATTTAATCACATGTTCAGAGGTCTTCTTGAGTGCATGAGGGGTTTTTAGGTCAGCAGTGAACAAAAACAGTGTACAAGCCTGGTTTAGCCTTGGGAGGATTGGGTTTGCTCCATAAAGACTTGCATGTGTTCTAAATGTTTACTTTATATAAGGGATGCAAAATAGGATTTGTGAATAGGTTTTTTCTGGTTACACAACATTATTTTTTTTTTTTACTATATACAGCTAACAAAAAAATCCATATAGGTTATTACAGGTAATCATTAATAATCACACTTACCCAGTGTCACCTAGATGAGGATGTGTTTTTTTTTTTTATTCTTGTTTCTCTGAAGGTTACTTCCTTATATTGTCTCAGAGACCTTTTTTTTGTACCAGTTACCTATAGCTTGCTCATTAGGGCAAAAATATAATTTTGACTTGTAACTAGCAAGTTAAGCATATTCAATTCTTAATTATTTTCATGGTTAGCTATTTAGAAGCTATAAAAATGGACACTGCAAAAATGGTGCTGCTTGTACCAAAATCCATCCTACAACTGCCTTCACAAAGGCATGGGGAAATACCTGATTAAATAGTATGCACATTGCAACATATTAGAATTAGATTATAGCTTGCTTGATCAAAAGAAGTCCCACTATATTTATCGAGGAGGTTGACCACAAAGTGACTTAGAGGTTGAGATTGGTTTATCAGTAGGAAAGGCAACAGATTGAATTACATACTTGGATATTGCACACTGCTTTTTACAGTTTCACTATAATCAATGGTTGAAAATAGAAAACACTGAGACACCATGAGACAATAATGTGCAGATACAGGCCAGATACAATTACAAAAATTTTTTTTCATTTGCTTTCTGGAACAGACCCCAGCTATGTTGGATGTAAAGAAACGATGTCAGCATTATGGTTCTATACAATTAAGCCACTCAACTTGGTCTAAATCCTACATTTTTTTTTCTGAATGTATTTTATTAGGTGATATTTACCCAGGACAATTTGCTGAGACATGTAAACTCCCAACAAGCGATGTAAGTTGGGCACAGATAGTCATTCAGTACAATATATGCTGCTTCAGGGTCTGCGGCAAAGTTGAATTCTCCACACATAGTAGTGTTCCCCCTAGCTAAAGACAGATGTTTATACCGTTACTGTTTACAGTGACAATCATTAACCATCAAACTTAACAACATAAACCTCAGTCAAATGGTCAAAGAAGTGTGTATTGAATGAAAATATGTAATTCTGCAAGTTACTTTTTCAAAAAACCAAAGTCAGCAGTGTCACTTTAAAGCAATGGATAAAGTACTCACAATCTGTATTGCCTCCCATGATGTACAGGCTTTTCAGCTTCTGTGGCAAAGTGGGATCCAATCTTACTGCCAATGCTAGGTTAGTCAAAGGAGCTGTGGCCACTATAGATACCTGAGACATTTCAGAGTTATTTCATATATATTATGAGTTATTTCAGCATACCACCCTGGAGCAGAAACCTAAAAGTAAAGTATAAGTCAGGTCCTTACAAACCAAAACATGAAAATCACCTGTGGTAACTGCTCTAAGCAAATAATGTGTAGTGACCAGTACACACCTCTCCTGGATGCTCATCAATGATGCGGATGATGGCTGACACAGCTCCCTCCTCTTGTGCTAGTTCCTCACCTGGAGCATTCGGGTCTGGAGCATCGCCAAGCCCATCAATACCATGGAAATGCGAAGCAGTTAGGACATCCCCGAGAAGTGGTTTTGAGGCCCCTCTAAATACAGGAATCTAAAAGAAATGTCCAAACCTGGTTCTGGTAAATAGTGCAAATGAACATCAAGCTGAAATGGTAGCCAAGTGTCTGCAAATCAAGTTAGGAAAAAGGTCTCTACCTGCTTTCACTTAATTTTTTTCTAAAGCATATAATTTGTCAGCAGAGCAATCACTCTATATAAAGTAAATCTACAGACAACTCTCAGTAGCCTCAGTATGGTGAGATCAGTTCCAATCAGCCGCAGTCCAGACTGAACTGCATGGCACTGAAAAGCACAGTATTTCAGTCATGTTTAGTCATGTCACTGCCTAAGATGACCGTATGATGATAACACTGTTAAATTACCTAGTTTGCCAGATAAATGCAAAAGGAACATGCACGCGTCTCCTAAAAATGAATAAAGACTAGGTGTTGCCTTACTTTTGACAGGCATTTTAAATCAGATCATAATGTCTAATAAAACTAGACAATGTGTGAGTTTAGGAAAACAGATTCTAAGGTCTCTAAGTTTTGGGGACTGACAACAACTCCACATCTTACCTCCATCTGGTCACATACTTTCAGGACACGTAGGACGTTTTTGCACACGTTCTCTACAGAGACGTTGCCATGAACACAGGTGATGCCAAGGATCTGCACATCCGGCACCGCCAAAGCCATCATGATAGCCTGGGCATCATCCACTCCACAATCTACGTCTACAAGCAGCTTCTTTACCATGGTGTTACCTGACTGGTGGCACATATGAATTAACAAACATGACAAAAAGAATAACCCAAGACAAAAAGCTGCTATGTTGTGATTTCACAATCACATTGAGATGTTCTATGATCCTTTATTTTTAATATTTGTATTATATTATTATTATTATTATTATTATTATTATTATTATCATTATTATATTGAGTAAATTTGTTGGTATCTGAAATCATCTTTGCAAGAAAGCATTCAATAAAAGTACTGAAATAAAAATACATAAACGTTAAGCCTCGACAAGAAAACCTTTTTACTTCTTACAGATCAGTGTGCAAAGTCCATCATTCACTCTGCACCCGTCACATTAACTTTACGTCACTCTTTGTCTCGTTTTACTTCTCAGCGCCTTCGAATTACTTAATTAATTCATTTTTATTGAATTATCAATATCAATTATTATTTTAGTGTATTATCACAAAATGTGTTGATTTAATAATCTCATTAGTTATTTACAATATTGTAAAATGCTGTAGAGTAAACCGGGACTTACTTGATTCTTCTTCTTCTGTTGTTTAAATGGCGGTTGGCATGCCATATGCATTGCTTATTCCGCCACCTACTGGATTGGAGTATGAAGCGGCACAACGCGGATATATATATATATATATATATATATATATATATATATATATATTTCTTTGTTGACCCCTCCCCATTTGACCCCGTCCAAGCATCTCATTACATTTAACTAGTTTTTGTATGTGGGTGCTAAAAGTCAATTTGTTGTCCATCCATAATCCGTGAAATCTTATTACTTTTACTTGTTCTAGTTCATGACCATACACTTTTATTTTTATCCTGATGTTCCCGTGCCCCTCCCGCTATTGTAAAGGCCTGGTACAGCTGTAATGGTTGTTGTTGCACTATGGACTCTATTAAATGTGACACAAGTTTATATTTTTCAGCTGCACACCTGTTTGCAAAAAAGCAAGCCAGAACAGTTGTACCAAATAATATAAGTCCGTTATGCAACAACAACCAA
>NC_060886.1:12655607-12788107 GCF_014805685.1 Silurus meridionalis
TATAACTGTTAATTACTGTACCTCTGCTGCCTGCCAAAGGATGTCCACATTCTTACTCTTTCTGGAGTTCACATTCTGAGTGAGGAATTTCAGTAGCTCTGGTATACAGTACTGACTATGAGATCGTGGCAGACCTGAGAGAGCAGAGAATGGGTGAAACAACTACAAAAACAGTAAAATCTGCTTAAATCTTTAAACTGGTTTAGGACTCACAGTCCTCAGGCAGCACTTCCTTGAACTGATCATAGTAAGAGTTGAGTCGTGTCAGACTCTCAGCATTGATTACTTCCTGTAGTGATGTGTCACCAAACCTTTTGAAAAAGTACAAATGCCATGGTAAGGGCTAGACAACTCCAGTCCAGCACAAATTATAGTGATTCTTCTGCTTAAGAATTCTTTATTGAACTTAAAATAGAACTGATTTAATTACAAAGATTTATACAGATGTGTATTAAGTATTGTTACACACACACACACACACACACACACACACACACACACACACACACACACACACACATATATATATATATATATATATATATATATATATATATATATATATATATATATATATATATACACACACACACATATATACATACAAATATATAAATCATACTTCTCTGCAAGTGTCTGCTGTTCATTAATTCCTATGTTGAACAGAACAGGCTGAACACGTAGGAGCATCCCATTTTGGATTTCTCGTGGCAAAACATCAAACATAGCCCCAGGCAGAGGTACTCTCACATTAAACCCATCTCTGTTGCCCGTGATAACAGGCAGCATGTCAGGGCCAAAGCTGGAGGTTGCCTGAGTAACCTTAAATGTGACGTTCCTAAGGTCCATGATGCCTATGCTCATGTCCTCCAGCATTGCCAGCTCCTCCCCTTTAACAGAACAACATACATCGGAGTATTCAAATTATTAGAATGTTTAGAAAATAAATAGAAATTTGAAATATTTAAATCAATTAGTAATTGTTTACTATCTTAAATATATTTTTTAAGATTTTGCATTATTATTAGCTATTTTTATGTTAACACATTTGTGATAGTAATTACATGAACTGTTAACACATTAACTCCAAAATGTCATATTTTCTTCACATACTGTATAATCCTCTTTACTGAATCGCATGTTCAGAAAACACTCCAATGGATTTGATATACAATGGGTCATAAGGTTCCACAAAAACTAGAGTACACTTACATGAACTACATGTAAATATGAAAAAAGTCCTCAAGTTGTTAAAAATGTAATTTGTGATAGAAATTATATTAATTTGAAAATGAATGCAGAATAGAAGCTGGAGAATATTGTTAAATCATGCGTACACATGGCAGGTAAATGCACACACATACCATAAGTGCTGAGTAAACCTTCAAACTGGACCAATAAACCGATAGTATGGAGTTGTCTCAGGAAACCTTTATCACACAAACAATTCCTCAGCTTTGCTACAAAACCACATATTACAGCTGGCAGCTAAGGAGAGAGACACATTCACAAATTAGGTAAGTAATCATGAAAAAAAAGAAGAGAAAGAAAAATGTTATACCAAATAAAAACTTACCAATAGAAAGCAAAAATCAAACCTCTTAGATTAAATTATATATATATATATACATACAAACACAAGTGTAATACAGAAGTAATACAGTATAATTTTTTTTTCTTTTTACAATACAGTTACACGGTCAGTATAGATTTTCGTTTAGATCTAATCCAAGGGGGAAAAAAACTCATCCATTCATCCATCCATCCATCCCTCTCTCGCTCTCTCTCTAATATATATACAGTATATATATATATATATATATATATATATATATATATATATATATATATATATATATATATATATTTAGCAAACATATTGTTTGTGATTATATCTATATGAGAATCTATACTAATTTTGCAGCCTTGGCTCTGTAACAGATGAGTAAAGTGTTTTTACAGTACAGCAGACACAGCAGTTTCCTGTTTTACTCATTAGTGCTAATGGGCATGTAGTTATCCTTGTGCCTGCATGAATGTCTCACCGTTTGACAGAAGACCACGTCTCGGCGGTACTGTAAAGCCAGACTCATAGCAATAGTGGGAGCGCAGTCCTGCATCAGCACAAACACCATAGACTTTTTGGCCATGTCACTCATCATGGCTACACACTCATTCAGTGTAGTCAATAGAGGATACAGGGCATCACTCCATTCACCTTTAGTATCACACAGATAACAGCAATTACATAGTTTTGATAGAGTGGAATAAATATGCTATTGTAAAGGAAAAGATGTGCTATTGTAAAGAAACAATCTCCACACACACATGGCTTACCTGGAGAGCAGCCATCAATATTGGGGCTTCCATCTGCAGAAGAATATAACATGCATTTTATTTATTTAAGTTTTTTATGCTTACACATCAAGTAAATTATGTGAAATTGCAATTTTATAAGTAAATCCAAATAAATGTGCAGAAATGTATCATCATTCCTAACATACATAATCTCACATACGGCTTTTATAAAACCTTCAAATCTTTTGAAGATAAAAAGATACCACTTAATGTAAGATTTTATTTTTTGCATCAACAACAAATGATTACAATTGGATTATTTTGTACTTAAGTGAAATCAAGTGCAACAGCACCTAATAAAGGCTGTATGGAAAAAAGAGGCTACAATAATATATTTCTGGCCTAGAGTGTAGATTCACACAGTCTCTTAGTTACAGTCACGTCAGGTAACACAGAATTATATAACCCTTAGACAATGATCTCCATTTGGGAAGATATTTTTAATTTTAATTTTGGCTGACATAGATAAAGCACACATTGTATATTATTTATTCTAAAAGCCAGATTAGTGTTTAGATTAGTGATACAACTTCTCAGTTTGCCATGTATGGTATTTAGAGGAAACATGACATGAACCCAGTAAATCACTAAGGACGTGAAACACCTAAAATGTGTGTAATGTATGTAATATTTTGCCCAACATCAGTCTTTTAATGTTAATGCGACCACATTATCTAATAGTCTGCTCAGCCCGATGCTTATCATTGTTTTATTAAAAGGCAGGATTAGACTTTATTAACTTCTACTAGCTGTTCAATGCACATAACACTAGAAATAACGAAAGAGGTGAAAAAAAAAAAAAAGGATGTGAAACTGAAAGCATTAGAAAGAACAGTGCTTTTTTTTTAAACACTACATGTAAAAAGCCTGGACGTACAGGGAGATCTATGAGAACCGGTTACACATGCAGAAGACAGAGAAGCTGATGAGGTGGATGACAATGATGAATGGGAATCAGGAAGAGGATGTGATGAGGACAAAGGGGTGCACAGGGAGGATGATGAGGACGGGTACTGGGGGTTGATCCAGAAGGCATTGCCATGGCTACCTCGCTTGCTACTGTTAGGCTGCTGGTCAGAGAGGAAAACGTCCTCACTACTGTCACTCTGCAGCCTCTCCCTCATTAACAGCCTGTTCACACTGTGAATAACACACTCCATACTTTTGTCCACATTAAGCCAAACCTTTTCCTGCAGGAGAGAGAGGGATAGAAAAAGTGAAAGAAAGAGAGAGAGAGTGAGAGAGAGAGTTTACATTCTGAATAAAAGATTGTGCCAGTCGTGCCACTTACCCACTCTTCCTCATGCCAGTCCACATTCATGGAGGATCTATTCCCTTTGCCACTCCACTTGGCTTGGGAAGAGCTTTGGTCATTACGCAGAACCACACGTTCAGTGTCTGGTCCAGAAGGAGACGTTTTAGAGGCAACAAACTCTGGCCTTGCTGCATTCAAAGCCTGGATGGCTGTTGCCAGCAGCTTGTTGTCACAAACTGTCACCAGCTGCCTTGTCTGAGAGAAAGGGACAAAATCTTATAATTTACTCTCTGAGCACATTTAAAGAAAAGAGAATGTTACTGAAGAATGCTGAATTAGAATAAGCAAACATTTAAACAAATGAATATTAGTTTTTGATGTGTTTGACAGATTTTAAAAGTAACATGAGGCAAATAATGTAAGATTTGATGTAGACTAAGTAATAAATAAAAAAGTATATTAGTAATTGTTTTTATTTGTATATAAAAAAATATTCATTGTTAACAGTGCAGTCTGGAATAACACTAAAATCTGAAGTGCCATGGACAGGCTTGAAATGGCCCACACTACCTCATTCTATTTTTGGTAACTAGAACTTTCTGAACATTGCTTTCTAATTTAAACCCTTTGCCTACTCTTTGTGCATTTCTCTATTTATCTGTGTAGCTGGTAGTTTTCCATGTTTTCTCTTTGTAAGTTTCGTAGTCGCTCCATAAGTCTGTCTGTCTTTTATGTTTTACTCACTGTTTTTTTTCTATCCTGTGTTTTAATCCCTGATTGACATACTATGTGTGATTATTGAAAAGATGCAAAAATACATGTATGTGAATATGAACATGTCTTGAATGTCATCCACCATACAATTAAAAAAATAACCAGAGAAAGGGTGGTGCTCCATTAGCTGAAGTACTATTAGACAATGAAAAGAGGAATTGGGAGCTTTTATTATAAGGCAGACAGACCTTCTCTGTTAGAATCCCGAGAGTTCTCTCCAGTGCATTAGCAGAGCGCTCCTTGGCAGCCCGGGACAAGCGCTCTGTGTAGTAGCTGACTTGTGTCTTCAGGGTGTTAATATGGGAAATTATCTCTTTTGCTCTTATTACCTCATGTGGCTGGTACATC
This sequence comes from Silurus meridionalis, assembly GCF_014805685.1. Classification (NCBI taxonomy): domain Eukaryota; kingdom Metazoa; phylum Chordata; class Actinopteri; order Siluriformes; family Siluridae; genus Silurus; species Silurus meridionalis. The sequence goes on from NC_060886.1 coordinate 12,660,343, forward strand.
CCTGAATGTGGACGGGACTCTCCAGCACTTTAAAGAGAGTAAAAAAAAAAAAAGAGAATAGATACAAGTTGGAAGAATTAATCCCGATGAGCATATAAAAATATGTTGTCATATACTGTGTATATATATATATATATATATATATATATATATATATATATATATATATATATATATATATATTAGGGCACTAATTTTAGTAATAAATTAAAGTGTGATTAATGCAGCACACATTTCTGTTTGACAATTTTTATTAGATATAAATAACTAAATATAAAATAGGCAAAATTAAAACTTGCAACGCAACACACTTTTGTTCATGACGTCCTTTCTTTACTCAGATATAAAAAAAAATTTAATTTTAAATCACTTAACATTTGTTTAACTGATGGGCCATGTCTCAAATCAAGCACCAAAATCTGCCGTGATGCACACATCCAGTAATTAAAAGCGTCCATGTGGAAACACAGCAAAAGTTCTGTGTGGTGTCCTGATGATTTATATCATTTTAAAAAAAGCATAATTACTTTAAAACATTTACGAGAATATTTTGTTCGTTTATGTACTTTATGTTAAGTATGGTTTCACTAATAATAAACATATATTTGCATAACGCATACATATTTATCAATGAGTCCGTGTTGATTAAAGTATTATTGTTATATTGACAGCCCTAATATACACACACATATAATATATATATATATATATATATATATATATATATATATATATATATATATATATATATATATATATAAATTTTCTTGTACTATTCCCATCCAGAGATAGATCACTGATGTGTCAGACATAGAGAAACATGAACACACAGATACAATATGTATACATGTAGACCTCATGAAGTAAACACTATGTGGCTAAAAGTATGTGGACACCTGACAATTGCACTCATATTTGGTTTTCACTTACGTGGAGAACATTTTAACAGCAGATGGGGAAAAAATCTGTAATTGAATGATCAAGCACATGTGGTCAAATATTTTTGTCAGGTATCCACACACTATCAGCAGGTCACAAGTGACTCCAGCAGATATGAACATTCTATGGTGGTAATAAACAAGCAAACAAAAAAACACATTTCTTGATTTGGAAGTGGGTAAACACTATGCAAACATACGATGGAGCTAACGATAAAAACTGCTGCACCACCAAACCTGCTGCACTCACCCTTCATCCTCATATGCACTGATTAGAAAACAAAAATACAAGTGCAAAAATCAGAACAGCTGAAAATATTTGCATAAATAAACAAACAAAAAACCACAAACAGTTATACACTCAATTAAAAGAAATAAGCAGCAATAAGAAGCAACTATTTCCACAAAACACTGACCCTGAAGCATCCACTCACTATAAGATTTGCAATCCCATTTCATCTGCCTTTGTGTGAAGTATTACCTAATCACAACATGAAACCATTCACAACAAACTCTACAGTTAATAGCTAGTCTACATTATTACATAATACACAACTGTAAAATCAGTTTAATCTAAGAATAGACAAACCCATAATTTTTTTGTGATTATGTCACAATGTAGTTGTAGTTTGTAGTTTGTAGTTGTCATTATCATAGCAATCAGGTTTAAACCTTACTGTTTTTTGGTCTCCTCAAACTTTTGAATTAGTTTCCTCAAACCATTGCCCTTAAAACCTTGATGATGTGCTGCAGGGGCTCCAGTAGTGACCACATCATAGGTTCGATCTGTAATGAGATAATGTTACTTCAGCTTAATAATAATATAATAATATAATAATTATTATATTATTTTATATTTTATTATACTTTATTATATTATATTTTATTATTTATGTATTGCTAATACAATCAATGCTGGCTAGAAAAATAAAGGAAAAATGAACATTTTACTGCTTTACTCATTGCAAAATGCTAAAACATTCATTGAGTCACTATAAAAAAAACCTTGAGTTACTGGTACTAATGCTAAAATAATAATCTCAGTATGTATTAACATATCAACTCCAGACGAAAACATTTTCGTATCAGTAGCTGAAAATATTCCAGCATATGTACCGTAACCTGACTCGCCCTGTACCCTCATCCTTTGAATATGGAGATTGGTTGGCACAAACTCCAACCTCTTCTCTGCTTTCAAAGTGCTAGATTTAAAAGAGGGACCTGATGAATAGAGATAAATATTAAAAAAGAATGATATAAAGGCAAGTAAATTACAACAGGTAAAATTATAGTTCTTTATGACATCATATGACGTGCAGGTTTAGCAACATTATACTATTTAAGTTAAGTGTTTACATGCACTTATAAGTTTATAATGAGATGGATATCTCTACCCTTGTATTCATGCAGGTCACTAAGAGTTTCCTGATAGGTGAGAATGATTGTCTGATACTGAGTGATGATCTGTCTTCTTAGATTCTCCCAACATGGAGACAACTCTCCCAACTCCTCCAGCTCACACACCCTTCATACAAATAGAGTATATAATATATAAAATCAGAAAATAACTCTACATGGACTAACACACATTGATATACTATGGGAAATACCTGGCAGCATCTTCTTCTAGTAGCAGCTTTACAAACTGCCTGGGGATGTGCAGTGACAGAACGCTCTCTGCCATCTGCTCCAGGACACGTAGATGGTTTCCATCCGTGGTGGGAAATCGGTACATTCGTGATATTGTACCTCCAAATACTGTAACACCAATTTTACACAATATCAGAGAGAAGGGTAACTCACCGCTAAGCCAGAAATTGTTTTAATTCTATTAATGTTGTGGTTGAATCCTTTTCTGAATGGGAAACAACTGTCCACCATGATGTAATAATTAAAATTATCCAGGAAGAACCAGCTGAAAAGCCTTAATAGTGCCATATGGAATCTTTGTTCTTAGACTTTATTATAAAAACTAAGAATAATAATAAAAAAAGGCATTTTACTTTTGTGAGATTAAAAGTCTGCATAAAAAAAAACCAAAGCAAAAAAGAATGTAGGAGTGTGAGTCCATCTCAATGAGTTAAAAATGGGGAGGCATATGAATTATGGATGACTTTTTATAAACAAATGCTAAAAATAAACATAGCCTTCAGGACCATTATGCAAGTTTATGAAATAGCTACAGTTGAAAGATTTCCCCTAAAAGCCCAGCAAACTGTAATTAGTGACAAAATAGTTAAACACTCGCCTGCCCTCAGGAGTGTGTCTTTGCACAGAGAAGCAGATTTTGATTTCATTCCCATGGATTCAGTCAGACTTTCATCAACAGGTAGCACCATCTGTGAAAATTTACATAATTTATAAGAAAATACAGTGTAGTGTGCAGCATATTTAATTATGAGTGTCTTTAATATAATAAATTGCAATATCCATAATGGCTAAAAATTTTACCATGTTAATACTTTATTCTCAATATATCTACAAGTACATTACTTTTACTTCATTTCATTACAATTTCTTTACAGCCTGTTTAATTCATTTGTGTTTGTGAAATAAATCATGGTTTTTATTATCCAAAATGTATAATGTGTTTACATTACTATATACAGTATATAGTATATAGTATACAGTATAAACTCCACTCACCCTGCCATTAACTGTGTCAGTGCGAGCCAGTGGGGCTCTCTGGTCTTTCTTTTCTTCCAACTGCCAAGCAATAATGGTAATGTTGCCTATCTTCTCATTTTCTGCTGATCTGAACGATTAAACAAACAATAAATCTGACCAATGACATTCCACAAAGTACTGGACTACATGACGTCTTAAATATACCGTATATCACTACAAATCAAAGCAAACTAGGTTTCTGTTTGAGCATTTTGTACTCTTTGAGTTCACATACCTTAGTGTGAGGTGTAATCTATGATATTTGTCCTGCAAAAGTTCTTTCACTGTGAACATAGCGGAACCAAGTAGGTACATCTGATAAAAAAAAAAAACAACACAGAGGCCATTAGTCCATGGTGCACAATAAATATTAAGCTTTATATAAAAACACAGGTTTGATCATTCTCACCGTGCCCTGTGAACGGTCTTTGACATCATAGACTGAAAGTTTCACTTGTGTCTGCTGGGTGATCAGAGAGTCTTGAAAAAAGGCAATGCTACTGAGGTATATTGGGTTGCTTGTACCCTTAAATGAGAAGTAAAGCACACTCCTTGTAAAGATACATGTTACCATTTTAGTTAAAGTCAGTTATAAATATCCTAGTGTGAGAGCACTATGTTCTTAATGCAACCTTTCTCACCTCTATAATCTCAGTCTGAGCATGCTTTGTCCAAAATGCTTGAGGAGGGGTGGTGCAGCTCACTGCCACAAAGCTACTGGGTTTACGTTCCAATGTTGGAGTCAATAACTCACTGCATGCTATAAAAGAAGGACTAAAATCATTCATTCATTTATGCTCAGTAACTGCTTTATCGTAGTCAAGGTCACTGTGAATCCCTGTGTCAATCCTAAGAATTCTAGATGTATAACATAAAACATGCTCACAAATCTCTAGAGGTATTATACACTAGCAAATATAGCTACCATTTTTATTTGAATATAACATTCACATTGTATTCTCTTCAGACATGTAAACCAGCATTAGCACAAGATAAATCTGGAATTTATTTATTTATTAACTTCCAGTATAATGCCCAGCATGTGCAGGATAGGCAACTGACCAAAAAACCCTTTAGATCAAAAACTTTTTAATTCCTTTTTCTGTCGGCAACTTACCCAAGCTAAACTCCAGCACAGGTTCATCAGGATCCTGACTATTTCCTAAAAACAGATTTTTACATAACATACATTATATTACATACTAGCACACGAGTAATGATTATAATCTACAAATCTAATAAATATTCAGCATCCAAATAAGAAAACCAAATCTGTGTACTTCTTACCTGTCAGTGTCAACCCTATCATTTCGGAAGCGATATCAAATGTGTTGGCACGATACACAGACCAGGGCCTGTGGCGAGGACTGCGCTCTTTCCCCGCCATTTTGTATCAACTAAAACAAACCTTTAGGGTTTTGAGGACTAAGGTTGGAGAGCAGTATTGATTATAAGGATATGAAGAACAATTGGAAGAGCACAAGTCCCCTCACAGCTTTATATCTTGAGTGTAAATCAAGTGTGATGGTGAAATGTGTAGACCTGCTTCACTCCATAAACTAGACTTCTAAATGGAAACCTGGAAAGAAGAAATGGAGGGCAGTAAATATCTAATTCACAACACCTGTCAACTATTGGCAAGTCATATTAGATACAGAGGCTTAGATACGCTTAATGTGATACAGCAGAAGATTCTAAGCAGGTAAGCATGCCTGTATTCTATATTGCTATAAGGACATTTAAAGAAGTGAGGGATTTACACATGTATTTTTGAATTTAGTCAAGCTTAATGAACACTGATGAACAACTCATCAAAACTCATGGACTGACACCAGTTAAAAATGCTATTTCTCTGTATTATTACCTATACCAAGAAACTCATAACAATAAAACATATAAAAAGGAGGACCATTTTACTACATTTTGCTTAAAATTACAAGATGAATGGACACTGTTTCATTCAAAAATAAGATGCACTTGTCTGCCTTCTGGAACTGATCAAGTATAGCTAAAAGACAGTACATTATCAATAAGCACAAGTTGCACAAAAACCTTAAAACTTCCGCTTCTCTTATTTAAAATTTCACATGTTCAATAATAAATGTGAAATGTATGTTATTGTTTTGATCAGTGAGAGCTTAATGGAGTTTTGATGATAGTGGTGAGGTGACTTTCTTTTACTATATATATCACCGTAAAAGTGAATGATTGAATACTTATTTGTGCATTTAATATGCATGTATTCGCATATCCAAAATGAGCTCCTTTTTAAAAACTAAAATGTTTCAAAGAGGTATGAGAAGAAAGGAAGCTGAGATATTAACTAAAGCAAAAAAGAAAAAGGTCTAGCAGGCAAAACCAGTAATGAAACAGGTTTGCAGATTATATATCCCTGCAGTGTTGGCAGCTGAAGCCTGGTGCATTTCCCGAAATCACCAGAGCATTAAATCAAATGTCCCATTACTAGAACATCCAAAAACACAAAAGGCTATAAATCAATGGCAGCAAAAATTTGGATAAGTAAGCAGTATATACATTAAATAAAGAAAACAACATAACAATTACAAAGGCCAGATAAGTGGGCATATTTTAATTTTTTGATATCTTAAAATGGACAGACTTTATCCTCGACTGAAGGTAGTGGGCTCTCCATTGGTATTAGATGGCTTGAATCCATTGTATCTTAACGCATCATAGTCACCCATCAATCCACAACCATCCATCTGATTGTACTTTGCTATGCTGCCCTTTATCCAATTGATATCTCAAAAAGAGTTAAAAAATTTGTGTTTTAAAAATAAGTGCTTATAAATATTATGTTTCACCCACAGTGAATATTTGCGTATTGGATATATACCCCTGAAGTCTGCTGTTTTAGGAAGAAAATAAATGTAACCATAGCTGTGTTATAAAAACTGCTCTCTTGCACTGCTTATCTTTTATACAATACACAAGCTGAGAGGTGACAGTATAGATACATATATTTCAAATTATATGAATGGAAAATAATAATCAAACTTTCACTTTTTATTTTATATTGAAACTGGATGAAGAGCCCTATTTTGATACAAATACCGGTAGGTTTTTATTATGTTATTTTTTTACGAATAGAATTCAATTTGGAGTAATATTACAAAGATCCATTGAGCAGTAACATCAAGTACTCTTTCCTGAAGTCTGACTCAGAGTCATGAATCAGATTTCTCTGATTCATGTTAGTTCCCACACAGTATACAGACTGCCCATCTTTCAGCACTCTCCCACTAGTGGGAAAGTGAAAATGTAGGAGAAAGAATGAAAACACCATTTATTCATATTGTAATACAACCTAATTAAGTAATATCACATGGGTATGTTAAACCATGTAAAAACCATGTAAAAATGTAAATCAGTGAATGGAAACTACCTGTTATATATTATGTAATAATGTAAGAAAATAAAGTTTTGTGCATTTTGTGACATTTCCATTGTGGACCAAGCAGATTCTTCATTTGATCATTACAGGTAACTGAACTATAGTCGTTTAAAATGTACTATACATCACACAAATGAGTTTAACTACCACTGTCATTGCTTTGGCTAAATGCTATTTTTGATTTACATTTTTAAAATTATTTTTGTCATATGTATATATACAGTGCATTCGTAAAGTATTCAGACACCCTTCACTTTTTCAATTTTGTTATATTGCGGCCTGGTAGTAAAATAGTAGATATAATAGATAGTAAAAAAAAGTAAAAACAGAATTCTAGAAATGTTTGTAAAAACTTTAAAAAAAAAATAAAAAACTGAAATATCGCATGTATGTAAGTATTCAGATGCTTTGCATCAACACTTGAAAATCTGCTCAGGTGCCTCCTAATTCTCTTGAACATTACTGAGACGTTTCAACACCTTAAAAATAGTCCACCTGTGCTTACTGATTGGACAAAATTTGGAGAGGCACACACCGACAGAGCAAAAACCAAGCCACGAGGTTAAAGGAAGTGCCTGCAGAGTTCAGAGACAGGATTGTTGCAAGGCACAGGGGAGGCTACAAAAACAATACATGACAATAACCCAATGCACACAGTCAAGACAACACAGGAGTGGCTCAGAGACAACTCTGTGAACGTCCTAGAGTGGCCCAGCCAGAGCTCTGACTTAAACCCTATTGAGCATCTCTGGATTGACCTGAAAGTGGCTGTACATCAACAATCCACATCCCACCTGAGCCAGTTTAAAAGGATTTGCCATGAAGAAGGCCAGAACATCCCTCAATCTAAGCTTTTTGAATAAATCCTGGAAAAATACATGAGGCTGTAATTGTTGCCAAACGTGCTTAAACTAAATACTGATCGAAGGGTCTGAATACTTTTGTACATGCGATATTTCAGTTGTTTGTTTTTTTTAAACATTTACGGACATTTTTTCACTTTGTCATTATGGGGTACTAAGTGTATATAATTAATTAAATTAAAAAAAATATATCAGGCTATAACATACCAATATTAAGAAAAAAATGAAGGGGGTGTGAATACTTTCTAAATGCACCAAATGTTTATTGATCTATTCAGCTTGCCTATCACTATCAAATAAGCAACTGTTTAACCAACTTGGTAGTTATCAGAAAACCTTTTTCAAAGCTAATTAGACAACACTGGATTTGGAAGTGAGCACAGTTTACCAACACACATATTTGCATATTATTACTTGATATGACATAATAAAAATGTAGGTTACCTAAAAAACACTATAGACAAACATTTAAGATATTACAACCAAATACACCATATTTTCTTCTATACGCAGATATGACTTGACTTCCATTGCAGAACATGACATCATGAACACGTGGCAGAGCATGCATGACAGACAGGCCCTTCTCAGGCCAGCTGCATCTTCCTTCTTTCATTATACAGTCTTGCTTTACAACCACATCCTGAAATTTGTGCCAAAGAAGGAAGCTTAAAGGAAATGGTCTTTTTTTGTGTGTGTGAGTCTTTTCTGACTTTCGGTGCACTTACTGAATGTTGTCAATACATTTTGGGGAAGTAATGTGCAAAATATATTGTGCACAAAACATATAAATGCATGACAGGTAGCATCAAGCAGAAGTAAGTCTAGTCAGTTAACAAACAAAGTGCACGTTTTCAAAACCAAAGAGGTATGATACAAGGATTGGTATAATGCAGCATCTTGCATTTTCTGTTTTCCACTAGCCCTGGCCTCTTTGTCTTGAACATGGGCAATTTAACATCTCTGATTAATAGAAGACTCCTGTGCTATTTATAAGCCAGACAAATGGTTAATGATAAAGATCCCAATCAGAACAGACAGACATTTTGTCCTTTGTCTTTTGAAATTTGGCAAAATCTCTCTCTCCTTCACATCATATCTCTCCTTCAACATTGTTTAGCTATAATAAATGAGTTGAATTAAATTAAATATTAGTACTGCAATATCTTCAATATCTACATTATATGTTAACACTTAGTTCTTATGTCATATGATGATGGAAAAAAGGAAGGAAAAGCAGCAGATAGTAAACTCAAGGATTTTTTATAGAACAACTCAATTAATAGCTGAAATAAATGTCCAACATTTGTGCAGTAAACAAGCTGAGTCAGATGATATTAGAGCAGCATGATCACAGACCACCTTCTTGCCCAACTCCTGTGATCAAACATGGCATTCTTTAATTCATTTCCATCCTGTATGCTGAGTCCTGAAGAAGAGTTCTAGTCAAACCCTAGAACCTCAATTCATCTCTGACATAAACCTACATCAGGTACAGGCAGAATGAGTACTTTATTTATCCCTATAGTAAACAGTGTTCCAGTAGAAAAAAAGACAATTATCAAAACTAAGCTATAACTAAAATGATGCATGGATGATGAAGTGGCAAGTGACTATATTCATGTGTTAAGATGAAATAGAGTACCAGACTATAGCAGCAATAATACAGCGCTGCCTGGAATGACTCAATAAATCAATAGTGCAGAAATCTGTGAAATGTGAAAGTGCAGCGTTCGGATATATTGTTTCCAAAAATGTAAGAGTCTTATAGTGGCAGATATACAGGACCTCCTGTACTGTTCCTTGTTGTACAATGAGACTGGATTAGTTTTGCAATTTCCCACAATCAATGTTTCCATCCACCTTTAGGTATGATGGTCAGTGTGTTATTTCACCAAAGTCATTATAACTCTAATCACAAACATTGTATTGAGATATGAAATTACACAATAATGCATATTATTTACTATATAAAGTAAAAAAAAAAAAACAATGCCTGCAATATCCCTTAAGATATTAATAAGAGGGGAAACAATGATTATAACGGGTTATGTGTCACAATCCAATTGAACTCCTATAGTTATATTTTATTATAAGTATTAAATATAAACAAAACAACCATCTACATTGTGAATAAAGGACAACATAATATAAAAAAAATACTCTATGCTATTCAAATCTGTATACAGATATAGATATTTGCTGTTGCATATACTTGCCAGACCTTGTTAATAGTCACTGCTGTCTTGCAGCTTGCAGAAAAGGTTGAAGTGGACTCCCTGTTAGGACAAATCGGACCAACTGACCCATTTATACAGCATCCCTACACACTCCAAAGATACTGTCAGAACCGCCTGCACTGCAGATGCTTATTTCATCCAGCTTCTGCACAAACAACTTTTTGTTTTCTGCTCTTTTTTTAACTGTCACTGAGTGTTTGGCTCACAGTGTTGGAACACAGTAAAATTCCCCAAAACTATGTTTGGAAAAATACTTTATCTTAGAGACAAACACAGGGTTGGTTAAATATAATCTATGCAAAACACTGGGAATTACTTTGTGCATAGTTTTATTTAGGAAACTAATGAGTAAAAATTAATCATTAACATAATAATGTTTACAGAAAAATAACAAAAAACAACAACCCTGCAATGCCTCAGCAGTAACCTATTTTTCACCAAAGCTTTCTTTCTTTTACCAGTTACTAACCATCACCATCTGTTACTGTCACTTGTGTATGAGAACACTCATATAAATACAGCCATAATTTTCCTGTCTCTGCAAGCAAGCAACAATCTTAGCAACCATTATTAGCCAACAGGTTCTGCTGTAACAGCTTGCTGCTAGAATAGCAGTAGGTTTGGATTAATTTACTGCTACCAACACTACCAGCTACTATCCTGAAACTCTGGCCATGATTTCCTGTAGTGCTGCAGTTTAAACCGAGCACTGTAACCATGCTTTCAGTGAGCATTAATACATCCTGATTATGGCCCATTAACCTTTGATTCATAGGGTTCATAGAGTTTGCCCCTTGGTGTTTTAAGACCTTTTTTACATTTCATTCACATTGCATCCAAAATTGTCTTGAAATTAGGCGTGATTTGTAAATGCTAAACCAAAAGTGCTTTCATCATTGCTAGCTTTTGGGATAACTGTTATACATGAGAGTTGATCAATTTACCAAAGAATATGATAAAGATAATAAGAGTGTGCCTGATACACATGCAGAAAGGATATTGTACTGTAAAATACCAAGAGCAGCACGCTGACAATGACTACAAGGTTCTACATATTAAAGCTACAAGAAACCAGTAAGGAGGAAATGCCAGAACAGTGAAGCACTGGTGCTTTAATAGTGCTACTGTGTGTCTGTGAAGGTAATAATAGACTTGTGTGTATTTTGATAAATACTATCAGAGAGAAATCAAAGCTTATAACACCAAGACGTGTGGAATAATAATCGCGTGTCTGTATACAGTCGAATGCTGTTTGTAGCAAGCTGAATGCACAGCTATGAACGTTGTGTGAAACAGGAAATTCAGCAGACAGGCCTTTCACGCAGCAGTGTAAAACCGACGGGAATCTAATAGAGGTCCAAACACCAGAAGAGCTGGTTTATCTTTCCTGTTAGTAAAAATGCAGCGACGCATCGATGCTGCAGCATCCTACTCAAACCCAAAGCTCCGAGATCACCATGGAGAGGGGAGAGGACAAGACAGAGGAAAGGAGTGGAGAAGAGAGGAGAAGAGAGGAGAAGAGAAGGCTTCAGTTACATTCGCAACATTCTGCTCATTGCAATGAAACATCCAGATACACCATGTCGCCCGAAACACACCGTTTAAACCCGACACACCTTCAGCGATCTCCCAGTGCGCACACTTTCCAGTAAGACTGATGAGATTTGGCCCGTGTTTGTTTATTGCGCTCACAAAAAAAAACGCCCCGATGCATCTACAGCTATCTGTAATTAAAAGACAGATAAATAAACTTACGCCCCAGTCACAACCGCGCTCCATTTTCGTAGTGCATCCTCTCCAATTCTCTTTGTTTACTTCCTATGTATATAGATTTTATATATACCAGCTGATTGGCGTTCTCTGCACTGTATATAGATCCTAGACTCGCCCTTTCACTCCGTCATTCGGCGTGACGTAAGATTTTGCTCGCAAAGCCCCGCCCCCTTTCTTAATCGCGCACCGTTTTACTGACGTCAGGTGACGTTACACCTGCGATGTGGTGCACCAAAATTCCGAGGGCATCTCTAACGGAGGCTATACGAATGAACAAGATCCATACGCTTACTCGTATACATTACTGAGCTGTATCCCTATTTATTACCCACACTGTCTCTACTGTCTCACATTGTCTGTATTGTCTTGTATAGTCTGTTTTGTAATGCATAGGTTTTATTTATGTCTCTACTTTTGAGAGTCACTAACAGCTGGAACCAAATTCCTTGTGTGTGTCAACACACTTGGCCAATCAACCGGATTGTGATTCTGATGTAAAAAACACACTGTAGCCGAGACAGGACATCAATAAACTAGGTTTTTCTTACAATGTATAATGAACCAGATATGAACCAGACATTCATACACACACACACACACACACACACACACACACACACACACACACACATTTATATATATATATATATATATATATATATATATATATATATATATATGTGTGTGTGTGTGTGTGTGTGTGTGTGTGTGTGTGTGTATGAATGACTGGTGGCTTTTTATAAAAAAAAAAAAAAAAAATGTATTATTAATATACATATATATGGCCTATTGGAGATAATACAATATCAGATCAATCTAACTATAACGGAATGGTCATTTACATCACATTGATTTATAAATAATTGCTATAAATAATTTTAACTTGTAACACATTTACTAGTGCACAGAAAAAAAATCTAAATTAAGCGATCAAATTCAGTTTTATCACCCGGCTGTGTGGTATGACAAATAACCTCATTAATCAATAAATCCACAGCACTGTCTATCATTTTGTCTGCTGATTATTTTAACAATTGTTCTATTGCAATATAATTATTAAATAAATAGCAATATTGCTACCTATGTATCAGTTAAATGAGTCGTCTATTACACATGTAAATGAGTCCTACCTTACTTGAATAAATTCACCCATCGGAGCGATAAAAAAATCCAAATCTAAATATTTCAATGGAAGCTGCATCATCTACAGGGTGGTTGTTCTTTTTTTCTTTTTGTATGAAAATGAAAATGTTATGGTGGCTGAGAGTTGCAAACAGGCTTTAAATACTAAAAACACGCACTTTCACTGAGAACGCATGCACAAATGTTTCTGTATTGAGAGTGATAGCCCCCGTCGCCCACCATAATATTTTGACTTTAATAGACGTCATTTAAAAAAATATTTTCAAAGTAAAGTCTATGTAATAGAATTATTAATTAAAGAAATAATTCACAAGGATCACATTATATCAGATTACAGCGCAGGTGTTGTATAGTGGAAGTCAATGTGCATTGGTAAAATGCTGTATATATTAATATTAAATGGAAAGACATACATTTTGCTTCAAAGTTTGGTCAAACAGCTCCATCGAGAGGTTAAAACTGAGTATTACACCCGTTAGTGAGTCTTGTTTCTTATGTTTTTTATTCATTCTGGTTACAGACGTTTCACTGTATTTCTGCTTGCAGCAGACCTGGTCCAGTTAATGTACAGTTTGTAGAGGTTATGTCGGTCAAGAAGAAGAAAAAGAAAAATAAGACGGTGAAGAAGAAGAAGAATATGATGATTATGATAATGCAGAAAAAGAATGACGTTTGTATTCATTGTTTTTTAGATTGTGTTTATTAATAATAATAATAATAATAATAATAATAATAATATGTATATTATGTATATTACATACGTATGTTATGTATTTACAATACAATATATACATAATATACATATTATGTATATTATGTATTATGTATAATAATATGTTTTACATACCAAAATTATTATTTATTTATTTATTTATTTATTTTTACTTTCAAGTATAACGTTCAACATTTGCTGATGTGTTTGGAATGCTACTTTAAAGCCAAGCCGCTCCAATCAGGAGTGAGTCTCCACGGAAGCAGGTGAGCATGCAGTCAGGTAAAACCCGAAAGGTAAGTTGCGGGCAGAAGGAGGGGCACATCCAGAGAGTACTTGGGGGCATAGACTTTTGCGAAAGGACCAGGTAAGAAATCTTGATAACACACGCGTGTAATGAAACTAAATGTAATTTCTGAATTGTAAACTTTGTTGATTTTTGTTCTTTCCCTGATCTTCTGAACTTGACACAGCAACTGTTGAAGAACAATAAGAAGAAAAGGAAGCGAACAATACAGGATATATATTTTTATTTCTTCCAGAGTGAAAACATGGGATTTTCACTTAACTTGAAAACTATTTTTATGTTTGTAATCTCATGGTCGCTAATGGCATTGGTGACTGCAGGCGCGGTGCCTTCACCCACAACAAGCAACACTCCATCTCAACATCCAGCACAGAAACCAACACGCGAATCTCCTTACTCGTTTCCTGAGCCCGAGAAAACGAATTTCCCCATGTTTACTGTAAATTATCCTCGTGTTCAGATTCCGTTCGAGATAACATTATGGGTGCTACTTGCTTCATTTGCCAAAATAGGTAAGCAAACACACGTGACCTCCACACGGTCCTGAAAAACTAATCCCAGTTGATAAGGAGTTTCTGTCAAAGGCAGGTGTATACTTTCCAGATTATGTTCAATAATACATGTTCTGTAATATCATACATTACAGCATACATTGACTCTGTAGCAGTCCTGAATTCACAGAATTCACAATAGTACCAGCACTTATTATTACTGCCTTACTTTGATTTGTCATGAATTTAGAAAATGTATACCCCTCCTTAAAACAAAAAAAGGTCAATAAATGTTATTTGGCCCACTCCTTTAGAAAATAGCATTGCTTTCAGCACATTCTTCTGGCTCAGAATTTCATATTGACATTCATAATTTCAGCATATATATATATATATATATATATATATATATATATATATATATATATATATATATATATATAAACACAGAGTTCCCTTCTCATACACACTGTTCTTGTGTTAGACTATAGAACTCTGACACTTACTGGGATAATCTGTCACTTATTTCTTGACTTTTTTAAAACAGGTTTCCATGTGTACCATAAAATTACAATATGGATACCAGAGTCATGCTTGCTGATTGCTGTTGGGCTTATAGTGGGAGCTATCATGCACTCGGTACATGAGATGCCTCCAGCTGTCCTCACCTCCAGTGTCTTCTTCCTCTACATGTTGCCACCCATCGTTCTGGATTCAGCCTACTTCATGCCCACTCGGGCCTTTTTTGAGAATGTGGGCACAGTGATGTGGTTTTCTGTCGTGGGGACCTTGTGGAACTCTATTGGCATTGGTGTGTCTCTTTTCGGGATCTGCCAGATCCCAGCCTTTGGTATTCAGGATATCAACTTACAAGAAAACCTTTTGTTTGCCTCCATTATTGCGGCTGTGGACCCTGTGGCAGTGCTAACTGTGTTTGAGGATGTCAACATCCATGAGCAGCTTTACATTGTGGCATTTGGCGAGTCCTTATTTAATGATGCCGTCACTGTGGTGAGTGAACTGCTTTGATTAGCCACAGGGTGGAAAAATTAATATTTTTAATTCAGTTTTTATTTATTTATACAATTTTAATTGTATTAGCCTTTTCAACAATAGACACTGTCCCAATGCAGATTTAAATAAATAAATTAATTAATTCAAATTAACAATTTTAATTGTATAAATGAGTTCCTATAAGTTTATCCCCAATGAGCAATCCAGTGGCGACAGAGGCAAGAAAAAACTCCCTAAGAAGGTATAAGGAAGCAGCCTTGATAGGAACCAGAATCAAAACAGCTTATTCTCATGTGTAACACCGAATGCTCATTCATTAGTTCTATAATTGTTGAGGTTATCAACTGTTCACTGATGGTTTTAATCTTTTGATGTTTTGTTAGATTACAAAAATACTCTGCATTCATAGATACCAAGCATGACAAATTTTAAATATATGTATTTCACAATTATTGGCACCCTTTAGTCAATATTTTGTGCAGAATAACAGCTCTGAATCTTCTCCCATAATGCTCGAGAAGTTGCATAATACATAGCAAGGTATCTGGAGACCAGATCCGAGGTGGACTCTCCTTTTCAGTTCACTCTGCAGGTTTCCTATTGGGTTCATCTCAGGGGAATATAATGGCCATGGCAGGACCTTAATTTAGTGTTGATTTTGAAGTATGTTTTGGATAATTGTCCCGATGAAAGATCCATCCATATAGCCCTTTCTCCATATAGACCTTTCTCTATATAGCTAATTATCTGTGTGATCAAAACCACTTCTGATGTTACAGAAATCCTGTGTTTTGGTTTTATTTGTCCATAGAACCATAGAGACCCTTCCCAACAGCTTTTGGTAATATAGGTGCTGTTGGATTATGAATATGAGTATACATCAAATGTATTTTATTCACATAATTTTAAAAGGGTGCTAATAATTGTGACACAAACAGTATATATTTAACAAAGATATTTCTTTTTGAGAGCACTATATCGAAGAAAATGTAGGAGAGTCTGAGATATGATAATATGAGCCACTAATAGAATGGATCTCATTTAGACTTGTTAAGGGTTTTTATTTTATAGTTCATTGTGCAAAAGCCATCTCAGGTTCAACTCACCTGACTGGAACTTCCTCTGTTTGTGAGTTTTGTAAGAAATATACACACCTTACTGAGCATACATTTTTGTCATCAGGGCTTTTAGGTCATTATTATATAACTGCTATTAGTTTTGCTTTAATGTGACAGTAGCCTGGAGCCACATAGTTTCAGTAGGAAAATTTACTCTTTGTGTAAGCAGGTGAATGCACAGTAAGCATCATATTATCTCACAGTAATCTGAATCATCAGCAAAGCTGACGAAGTTAAAACTTTTTTTTATCAGCATATCTTTTCTAACTAAACCTTTCACATGTTCTAATTAGAATATCTATCTATCTATCTATCTATCTATCTATCTATCTATCTATCTATCTATCTATCTATCTATCTATCTATCTATCTATCTATCTATCTATCTATCTATCTATCTATCTATCTATCTATCTATATTTAAAATGCATATATACCAACACAGTTATTAAAGTGAGCTCTGTTCAGTAGCCTAATAGAATGCTGTGTTGTGCCTGTGTCTGTTAGCAAATCTTTGCTTTCTGTACTTGACAAAAAGAACAAACATTTGATCATGCAAGAGCAGGTGTGGTCATTCCCTAGCAACAGGCACACAAAGGCAACAGGCACACAAAGGCAAATAAAATGGAAATAAAACCTCTAAAAATAAATATCATGTTACTTATAACTTTTATAATAGTTTATATTATTCATCGTCATTATTTATACATTATAATCCAGAAAACTCTTTTTTCTTTTACTTTATTTGATTAAATTATTTTGCTTGGTCGATGCACTTTTACAAGTGTACCATACAATGTGAAAAATCAGACATAGATTCTTAGCAAAATGTTATTATACACTGTACTATTGTGTATTATTAGTATATAATATACAATGATAGAAAAGTATAATGCCATTTACACGGTCATGCATCTGTCATTGAAGTACACCTTGAAATGCTTGTGTTTCAGGTACTTTATAATCTCTTTAATCATGTGGCAAGCTTGCCAGCGCTGGATGCGACAGATGTGTTTCTGTCTGTGGCACGCTTTTTTGTGGTAGGCTTTGGAGGAATGTTCTTTGGGTTCCTGTTTGGCTTTGTGGCAGCTTTTACTACACGTTTTACATGGAAGGTGAGAGAGATTGAGCCTCTCTTCATTTTCATGTACAGCTACCTGGCCTACCTGCTGGCTGAGCTGCTATCACTTTCTAGCATCATGGCGTGAGTAAAACCTATGCAAATACAAGCTCAATTATAGTTAATGATACTGATAAAATAAATTTTTTACAATGACAGTGGAATGTGTAGCATACTTTTACCAGAGTTTATTGTTTGTGCTGTTCCAGCATTGTGACCTGTGCCTTGACCATGAAGTATTATGTGGAAGAAAATGTTTCTCAGCGCTCATGCACTACTATACGACACTCCATCAAAATGCTTGGCACTGTGTCAGAAACACTTATATTCTTCTTTCTTGGTGTTGTTACTATAACAACAGACCATGAGTGGAACTGGGGTTACGTACTATTTACTCTGCTCTTCGCTCAACTTTGGAGGACTCTAGGTAAGAGGTTACATTTTTGCTTGTGTCTGTCAGAGTTTAATAGCCTTTGTAAAAAATTATAAATAAAAAAATAATATATAATAATATAATATATGTGTATATATATATATATATATATATATATATATATATATATATATATATATATATATATTAACTCAACATACAGCCATTATTGTCTATAATAGTTAACAAAATAGCTGCCAACAAAAATGAGTACACCCTCAGTTAACATGTCAAAACTGTGTCCAAAGTGTCAATATTTTGTGTGAGCACCATTGTTATTTAGCACTGCCTTAATCCTGCTGGGCATGAAACCAGAGCTGCACATTTGGTAGTGTGTTTGGGGTCATTGTTATGTTGGAAAACTGCCATACGGCCTAGTTTCTGAATGGAGGGCATCATTTTCTACTTTAGATTGTCACAGTACATGTTGGAATTTATGTTTCCCTGAATGACCAGCGGCTCCCCATGCAGCCCCAGACCATGATGCTACCACCACCATGCTTGATTGTAGACAAGACACAATTTTCCTGGTACTCCTCACCAGAGGGTTGCCACACATGCTGGACACCATCTGAGCCAAACAAGGTTATCTTGGTCTCATCAGACCACAGGACTTGGTTCCAGTAATTCATGCTCTTAGACAGGCTGTCTTCAGCAAACTGTTTGTGGGCTTTCTTGTGAGCCAGCTTTAGAAAAGGCTTCCTTTTGGGACGATGGCCGTGCAAACTGACTTTTCACATGTGCGGCATATAGTCTGAGCAAGGGCATGTGAACCGTCCTCTTCTGCAACCTCTAAAAACAATGCTGCCAGCATTCGTCTTTTTTATTAAGCCAACCGCTGCACCTGACGCACAGCACAAGGACTCAACTTCTTGCGAGGCCTGTTCCGAGTGTAACCCGTTTTGGAAAACCTCTGTATGACCCTGTCCACTGTACTGTAACTTAGTATCAGGGTGTTACCGATCTTCTTATAGCCTAGGCCATCTTTGTGGAGAGCAACAATTCTAATTCTCAAACCCTCAGAGAGTTCTTTGCCATGAGGTGCCATGTTGAACATCCAGTGGTCAGTATGAAACAATTGTACTTAAAGAGCCACCTTTTACCTGCTCTAACAGAAATTTGTATGGTCCTGTCAAGCAGAGAAAAACATGAACATCACAAATAGGACATGTGGCTTTGCATGGTTAAATGATATACAGCTGTTATCACTTAAGGTGTACTCACTTTTGCCAGTTATTTTGTTGTATCAACAATGTTAAATTATTTTTAGAGGACAGTAAATCTGTGCTGCTATACAAGCCTCACATTGACTACTCTAAAATATATCTAATTTTTCTATCTATAGAAATGCCCCTTGAGAACATTTAATAAAATGGTTGTTGAAATGTGAGGGGTGTTCTCACTTTTGTGAGATACTGTATGCAGTAGTATTTTCCAGTCAGCCAATCATCTGGCAGCAGTGCAATGGAGTAATTGCATAACTTGATGGACCACTGAAAAGGCATAACATTATGACCACGTGACTAATATTGTGTTAGTCCCCCTTTTGCTGCCAAAACTGCCTTGACCCATTTAGCAATTCAGCAATTTGAGATACAGGAGCTCATCTGTTGAATCGGACCACACGGGCCAGCCTTAGCTCCCCACGTACATCAATGAGCCTTGGCTGCCCATGACCCTGTCGCCCGTTCACCACTGTTCCCTCCTTTTGGCCACTTTTGAAAGATACAGGCCACTGCAGAAGGGGAACACCCCACAAGGGATGCAGTTTTGGAGATTGTCTGACCCAGTTGGCCAGCCAACACAATTTGGCCCTTGTCAAACTCACTCAAATCCTTATGCTTGCCCATATTTCCTGCTTCTATTACATCAACTTTGAGGAAAAACCTTCACTTGCTGCCTAATATATCCCACCCACTAATAGGTGCCATGATGAAGAGTTAATCAGTGTTATTCACTTCACCAGTCATAATGTTTTATTGTGATAATATTATGTGTGGTCGGTGTATGTTTCAAAGCTTTTTAAGCCATCTACCTCCTTGAAACAATGCAAGTATTATAGTACTAAAATCAACTATTGTTTTATTTGGATCTTTAAACATCACTTGGTCTTCTAGGTATCCTGGTATTGACACAGATTATTAATCCCTTCCGCACCATCCCCTTCAATTTCAAAGACCAGTTTGGTCTGGCCTATGGTGGCCTTAGAGGGGCTGTATCATTTGCATTAGCTTTCACACTTCCAGACACAATTCTTCGCAAAAAACTTTTTGTCACCACCTGCATTGCTGTCATTATCTTCACAGTCTTCATCCAGGTAACTTCTTACTTGATAATTTGTCACTTTCTGGTAACGCGACAGATTAATAATTTATGAATAATCTGGAATTAATAATCAGTGCACAACGATGTTTTTATCAAAGTAAATGCAACACTATATGCAGTTTTAAATCAACTGCATCACCTTAAATTGAACCCTTACTTTAATTACATTTTTCTCTTCCTTTGCAGGGTATCAGTATAAGGCCAATTATTGAACTGATTAATGTTAGAAAGACAAATCGGGGTCTCTGCTCTATTAACGTTGAGATTCACAAAAGGGTGGGTCATCAGATATGGACATCTTGGTCCATTTCTTTGATGTGGTGCTAAATTATACTGACACTTAAGCTTCATGTAGTACAATGATTCATTGTAAAGTTTAATACTTATTGTTAAATGCATGTTCATCTGGTTATAATCAAGCTGCTCTATCTTTCAGTTGATGGAACATACAATTGCAGGAATAGAGGATCTCTGTGGACAGTGGAGCCACCATTCATTGAAAGACAGGTAAACATTAAACTTCTATTTGCAATCTACTTTCTATTTACTTTACTATGCTCTCAAAACATGTACATGGACTTATAACTATAACATTTTTTTTACACTTATCTTTTTATTCTTAAGGTGACATGATTTTACTAAGTGATAAAATGTTAATATATATTTGAAATGTACTTGCTAGGTTTATGAGGTTTAATAACCGTTTCCTTCGTAAAATATTGATCCGTGATGACCGGCCTGAGTCGAGCATTGTGGCTCTTTATAAAAAGCTGGAGCTTCAAAATGCTATGGAGATCTTGGACACAGTATCTGGTGACATTAGCACAAAACAAATCATATCCCTGGAGTACGTCTGCTTTTCTATTATTAGTATATTATTATATAAACTACTATGCATAATAATTTTTCTGTATGTTTTGTAGTGAGGAGAACAAGCCTGATAAACCCAGGAAAACACTTCTGACAACAGATCTGATAGCCATGCATGATATTTTGTCAAAGAATATGTACAAGATCAGAGAACGGGTAAGTTTCACACTGTATGAGACAGTCAGTAATTAGTTATAATTACTATAATTATATATATATATATATATATATATATATATATATATATATATATATATATATATATATACACACATACACAGACCATTTACATTTTTATGTATTAAAGTGACTTGTCATCTTGTGATTCTAACTTTTCCTCTTTAGACTGTGTCCTATACCAATAAACATGCCCTCCCTAATGAAACCCAAAACAGAGAGATCCTGATGAGACGACACACCAGCCTCCGACACAGTCTTAGAACTAGAAGACTCCAAAGCATGGTAAGAAACATTGTGCTTAGCAAAAACCTGCTGCTCCTATATAGTAGCATTACAGTTATTCTTTAACCTTAAGGATTTTAGTATAAGTATTTTTTTATGTACTTTTTTTTCTGATTTCCCAAAACTCTGCAACTCTGCTACACTAGGAGGATGCAGGGGCTCTAAAATATTTTTCTCTTCCTGTGGGTCAAAGTCTGAACTCCCGATTTGCTACAGAGAGAAGAAACGCCAATGGTGAAAACCACACACGTTGCTAATTACACACACTCGCCATCCAATTACTAGGATCTTATTTATGTAGTTATGGAGTTTGTTTTACTTTTTAAAAGAGGTTTACAGAGATTTTTATTAAAGTGGATTATGTGTACAATCAGTACAAGTGAAAAGTTTGGACAAATCTTCTTCAGTGTTTTTTCTTTATATTTATTATTTAACATTGTACATTAATATTTAAGACATCCAAACTGTAAAAGGACAATATGTAGTAAGCAAAAACATGTAAAATAATCCAGAATATGTTTTAGATAATTTCTCTTTCTGTAAAGTAGCACCTTTTGCTTTGATGACAGCCTTCCACACTTTTAACATTCTCTCAGTCAACCTCATGAGGTAGTCACCTGGAATGGTTTTAAAACAATCTTGAGGATTTCCTAGAGGAGTTGAGAGCTTGTTAGCGGTTTCTCCTTCAATCTTCTGTCTAACTCATCTCAAACCATCTTAACTGGATTTAGATCAAGTGATTGTGGAGACCAGGCCATGTAAAGCAGCACTCCATTACTCTCCTTCTTGAGCAAATAGTTCTTGTTCTATTGTAGAGTATTTTACTTGATGTTTGGTGAATTTACGTGAAAAATAAAATACAGGATGCCAATTCCACAGGCATCCTCCTGTAACAGCACAGCTCCAGCTCATATGGCACTTGCATCAACTTCAAAATCATCTAAATGTACATCTGAAATATTTCCTAATGAAGCAGTAAAGGGTGCAACTCTAAATGTTTTCTATTTGTACTTTTGAATTATTTTGTTCTCTGCTTATTATGACGTGGATCCTTCAAGTTTGGACTTAATCTATGTTCATTATTTCTTGAAGGCCACTGGAGGGAGGCATCTTCAGTATAAGT
Organism: Silurus meridionalis; assembly: GCF_014805685.1. Taxonomy (NCBI): domain Eukaryota; kingdom Metazoa; phylum Chordata; class Actinopteri; order Siluriformes; family Siluridae; genus Silurus; species Silurus meridionalis. The sequence goes on from NC_060886.1 coordinate 12,683,357, forward strand.
GCATCTGCACCTTATCTCAGTATGACATATTAGGCTCTATGTTGTTTTTCTAAGGACCATCCTTCCTGTTCCTCTGTTGTTTTTGTTTCTTCATTTCAGTTCTCTTTATGATAGCACTACAGCCTTCCTGGGTTAGACTGTACTTGTTGTAAACATGGTTATATCTTTAGCATCTTTTATCGTCTAGCATTAGAGAGGAATCTATTTCTGTCCTGCTCTTTATTTGTGCAACAGAGGCCAGTATAAATGATGTAGCTACAGCATTCGAGTATAAGTATTTATAGTATCTGCTTTTTAGTATCTTAGGTGTTTTGTTTGCATTCTTAATAAGAGAATTTGGGGAAATATTTATAATTAATGAACTAAACCAAGCCCAGTCCAAAAGGGAATGTGAGGTTTTAGATTAACTCACCCTAGTCATTTATTCAAGGGGCATCCAAAAGTTTTCTATATTCAAATTATTCAAAAGGCTTTCTTTGGTGAAAGGAAACTATCCAGGAAAATGTTTAGTTAGGAGAGGTGGTCCAGTGGTGTAACGGATATTGTCCAGATTTCCTGCTTTGTTCACGAGCTTGGGTTAGTGTGTGTGTGTGTTTGTGTGTGTGTACTCACTGCATTTGTTTGGTTGTTCTCCAGATTTCCAAAAAACTTGCTGGGAGGTGTATGGACTACTTTAGGCATAAATGTGTGAACCAATACAAGGGTGTGTTTAGGATGAAGTAAATAAAAGATTTTAGAGTGAAACTCATCATTGCTACTAGAATAAAACTATCCAGTTAATCAGGGCATTTTGTACACAAGGATATATTTTAAGCACAGGAAGAGCAATAGCGTACATGAACAAGCAAATGCTTTGATATTTTTTACATTTTTAATGTGCCATTGTATATTTTTCCTGCAAAGATGATGCTTCTATTTTTCATTGTGATGTCCCTACAAAATAATAAAATAAGGATTTTGTCTGTAAAAAACTTATGTTCCCACCTTGGCTAGGCCTAGGGGAGTGTGGGAACAATAACCGTTTAGTTGTTGCGGGTTGTTTGGACAAAATAGTAGGACCAGAGTTTAGAGTAGTTGTTGCTTTAATGGTCAAGTGCAGTAAGGTAAGAAAACAGATTCCAGAAGTATTCAACAGAGTCAGAAAGACTAGACTCACACCGGCAAAAAAACATGGACAGTGCCAAAGAAATGAACATAAGAAAAATGTCTACTCTAGGCTGTATTTTGTAAGCTTAACCTAACTAACAAACAGCAACAGACTAGCTAACTACACTAGGCTATGCTACCAGGAAGAAAAAAAACAAACACATAGCAGGTGTATTTGGGGTCATTGTCCTGTTGGAAAACATATTATGGTCCCATTAAGTGTATACCAGATGTGATGGCATGTTGCTTCAGAATGCTGTGGAACCATGCTGGTTAAGTTTGCCCTAAAATGTGACTAAATCTCCAACAGCGTCACATGCAAAGCTCCCCCACACCATCACACTGCCTCTTCCATGGTTCCGAGTAGGAACCACACATTCAAGAACCTTCCACTTTTGGCTATGACACTTGGGCTTACATTCAAAGTTCTTGAGATTTCTCAGGGTTTACTAACTTCTTTTTTTAAGTAATGATAAACTGCCTTGTCTCTTTACTTAAGTGAGTTTTTCTTGCCATAATATGGATTTGTACAGTTGTAGTAGCACTAATAAGACTTTTAACCATTGAATGTCACAAATTAACTCTTGATAAGGAACACTTATGAACTGAAAATCATTCCAGGTGACTACCTCATTAATCTGCAAAGCTGTCATCACAGAAAAAATGTAGTTACTTAGAATAATCTAAAATATAAGACATTCTGGGGTGTTTTTTAAGCTTTTTTGTTTACAACAGCATTTTATGTGTCTGGATGTCTTTAGTATTAATGTACAATGTTGAAGAAAAAATAAATCTGGACCCTCCTTATGTTTCTTTCTATCTGTGAGGAAAGTCTAATCTGATTTTGCACCAATTCATGACAAAGTTTACTTTACTTACACTGCAAATTAGTTTCTTATTTATGGACCAAGTGTTGCTAATGCACTAGGACTTTTTCTTCATTCACTGCTCTTTGAAACCAGCCTTGTTTCCATTTATACTATCTCCAATGTTGTGCCAAGGTTAGTTTCAAAGTAGCATGATTAATATATCAATCACTCTAGTTAAGCCTTTGTTTGTTTAATCAAATAAAACGATGCCTGTATTTTTTCAGAGGAAGTTGACATTGTGATAAAACCTAGCTACCCATCATCCAGGCCCAGATCTAGGCAGCCTGCACGTACCCTCTCCATGCCAATGGCACCTCTCAGGAGGCTGGAGCCTTTTGTGGAGACCAGTGTAGATGATATAAATGAGGAACAGAAGCAGTATGGCTCATTAAGCCTCAGCTCCACTTCTTCCAAGGTCTCAAATCCACATCGGCATATCCACCACAGGACCAGAGACTATGAGCCAGAAATAGAAGAGCAGCAGGCTGTATCTCCCCCTACAACATGGAGGCCAGAGCTTCCTGAGCAAGACACCAGTGAGGCACGAAACCCTCTGCTACGGAGACCTCAGTGGAAGCCATAGGATCAAAAAAGCCAGCAAAAGCAAAATTCATGTCGCATGTTAACCAAATTATGTGGCTGAAACATACACTACTGTTCCTACAGTAAATAAAAAACAGAATAACTGGATTAAGACCGAAATGGAATGACTTTTATTTAGGACCCGTTTTACTGGATTGTTAAACATTCACAGCATGTAGAAACCTGTAGAATACCAAAGTATTCAAAATGCGTCATTAATAATGTTGGTACTACTTCTGCTGCTCATTATATAGCATTTTGACTGGCCTTTATTCATCAAAGTTGAAGTGGAAATGAGCTCAGCTTTTAGTGAATGGACTGTTAACTGTTGTACATAATCGAACAAAGCAGTCATTTAAGCAAAGTTGTTGAATATTAGCTGAGTGAAAAAAGATTCATGTACACTAATGCTTCATTTTTGTGTCATATACACATGATATCCCCAATTTACTCTGCAAAAACACTGAGAAGTGGCCATAGCTAGAGCATATTAACTTTCAACGAAAATGATGAACAAAACAAACACACCTTCAACATAGAAATGATTAACAAAGCACAAAGTGAGTTTTGCAAAAACCATGGTGGTCCCCAAATTTGCACCCTGCTGAAAACTGAATTGAGGAAAGGAAGTCACCACACCACAAGTTTATGACGAAGCTTGCACTTGTACTGCATGAAGGCATGGACAAAAATTCTTTCATCATCAACTTTTGATGAGTAAAGCTACCATGGAAATTACTGAACTGTATTTTCTTTTAAATCATCAGTGCACAGATTGATTTTCCACATCAGTTCATTTAGTTTTTTTTTTTAATAGTTTTTCTCAGTTCAGAAATTGAATTTTAAAAACCTCCACATCAAGTAGTCACTTGCACACATCATAAAAGCATTTTTTGTTATACCGGTTCTCACCTAAATAGTCTTAATCCCCAAAGCATCTAGGCATTCGATCATTGCATAAATTATTGAATGGAAAATGGTTAAACCTGTTGTCATAATCTGTCTTACATTTCTATTAAACTTTTTTCGTTTTCTTTTTATAAAATGTGTCTTGAATTGATGAATTGTGCAGATTTTCAATTTCACCAATGAAGGGGAGTGTAGTAGTAGTCAACTAGTTCTCTAAAACAGGTCAAAGGTGAATCTCGTTAAATCAATTAGTGAGCATATATAAACATATATATATCACAGAAATACAATTTCTGAAAGTGGATGAACAACCAAGAAATGAATGAATACTAGTACAATACATTAAAAGTGTAAATCCTGTCTGGGCTCTTGCAATAAATATCCCACATACAAGTATGTGTACATTTGTGGTGTTGAAATTCATAGATGCCATACAGAAGAAATTCAGCCTTTTGCATTTTTTAACATTGTAACACTGTAGTTCATATCAGAAAATAAAACCATGCACTGTCATATTGACAACATGACTAAACATTTTGACTTCCTTGTTTGTTAACAATGACAAAAGGACTCGTCATTCTGATAGCAATGATATGTATTCATGTGTTCATGTATGATTCTAGAAAATGCTCCAAAGCACCTGAGAAAAACTGTAATGTAATATAAAAAAAACTTAATAAAATATTTTTATAAACATTTTCCTGTGGTATGTTGTAAAACAACCTAAAGAGAATTAGAACAAACTTGATTAAGGAAGTGCACCAACTGCTGCATTTACCTTTTTTTTTTAAGCTCATTAATGTGTATCTTTCCTAGGCATTGTTAAAAACACCTGAATAAACCTACAATATTTAGTTTGTTTTTACTTTAGTCTGATATGTAAAATGTTTCTACAAATTAATTCCATAATAAAAAGATTACATCAAATAGGAAGGCAAAGAAAGTGCACAAGGCTGTTGCCTAAAAAAAAAAAAAAGTGCTGCCACACGCTACGACCCAAATTTGATTTTAATTTATCCCGGTGGGAACAGAATTAGATTTGCAGGTAGTACCAGGCTAGCTCTAATGTGGCAGATAAAGGCGAACATCAAGGAGACCTATGTTATTTGCTGAAATCACTTTGATGTTGGCAGGCAGAATGGAGAGGGAAACCAAAAGGAGTTGGATATTTTGAAAACTATGCGAAACTTCACATAGACGGTAACCTGAACTCAAAAACAAAACGGGTACCCTAGGTCCGTGATGCTGCAATGCTAGTAAAGCAAATATATTGCAGTAGGTTTTTAATCGATGTATTTTGAGGTTCAATTGTTGACCTCACCTGACCTCATGCAATGTTAATATACTAACCAGATTGCAACTCTGACCTAAAGTGAGCAACTAATAGCAGTTACATGCTGAATTTTTGTCTTGGTGAAAAAAGAAGAATTATTGTAACAAGTATGAGCAATTGTAATAGTGATGCTTCTCAAGCACTACTAATAATTATGTCATCATTGACTAAAACAGAAGTGCAGGTTACTTTACTTCCTTAAAAAAAATGTGCACCAGCGTACGAGTTGTGCTCAAATTCATGGAAAACGAGACAACATTGCAACTGAACTCAGACTGCCTCCCACAGGCAGTCTGTTTTGGAACTGCCAATACAGGTTTATCCCATGGAACATTGGCAGAGGCAGAAACTTTACCCTGGATCAAATGACAGTCCATCACCTGGCACCATGGAGCGGGAAACCAAAAGGCAAGACTATGTAAATCTTCACATAGATATTAACCTGAACTCAAGAACAAAGCAGCTACCCTAGGTTTGTGATGCAGCAATGCTATCTGCTTTACCATTTATCTATTGCTTCATAATAAATCATGTATAAAAACATTTGAATTTTATGTTTAAAAAAATAAACATTTAAAAGAAGTGGTACCTGTCTTACCAAGATCACAACTATATCAAAAATCTATTCATTTCATTGTCAGAAAGCCACCAGCCAGTTTCTACAGCTGCCTCCATATTGCCCAATGTTCTCTTATATATGTGGCTTAAAACCTTGGTCCGATCATGCATTCTTATTCTTCACCTTAGCCCACATTGGAGTCCTGACAAGCAGTAGCACAAGAGCTGTGAGCGCCAGCATCACCCCAAGACTTGGTGGCCCACATGGGCTGAATTCCTGAGTCAGGCCGGATAGCAACGGGGCCAGTATGCGCCCCACTGCAGTTACTGACTGGCCCGCTCCAATCAAGGTACCACTAGCCCTTGCATTCCCTCCACGCTGCAGCTCCAGGTCTGTAATGCAGGTGCGCCCCACGCTGGTTGAAATGCCAAAGAATGTGGAGGAGAGAATGACGTGCCATATGCTACCTGCTGCGGCATACAGGAAGATCAATGAGCATGTGATTGCTGTGGAGTGCAGCAGCAGGGCAGACATATTGCCTCTGTAAAGACGAGTCATCGGGCCCACCAGGCACCCAGCCAGTGCACCCAGCATGCTGCTATAGCTGATCATGTAGCCTGTCGCTTTGGGTTTCAAATCAAAGCGCTCCTCCATAGCCAGAGAGAAGTTACTGTGATAAAGCATGATAGCCAACCCCATTAGCAGACGCACCAGAAAAACATCCCACATATCAGAAGAGGCCACCATGCGGATTTGTGCTCCTACTGAAGTCAGCTGGATTAGGGCCATATTACCCCAGTCCTGAATGACATTTTTGGTTTTAGTGGTAGACAGACAAATATGGTGGTTTCCATCACAGTTTCTCAGTCCATCATGTGGCTGTCTGCTCTTAATGTTCTTGTTAGCACTGAAATGGTGATTTGGAATCTCACTCCATGGCAACATCCAGACTAAACCTGAAAATTATGACAAAATTGTCTTAATAAGTCTACAGAGCAGATAACTGTATCAACCAGAACATAAATGGAAATACACAAATAATTATAGATACAAGTCAATTGGTAAATATACAATTATAATTCTGGTGCACCTGCATTAAGAACGAAGATAGCTGAACAGACTAAGGAGGACAAATAAAATCCTCCCTCACGTTCAGTGAGGTAGCCTCCTACCACTGGGCCCAGGATGAATCCCACACTGGAAGCTGCATTAAAGTGACCCATTACCAGAGGGCGTTCTGTATCAGTCACTAAATCTGACAGGAGGGCTCGGCAAATGGACAAGGAGTGTTTAAAAAGCCCTGTGAAAAAGGTGAAAAAAATTATCCATACCATATATATCCATATCCAACTGCATAGAGTCTACATAAATTCAAACAAAAAAAAAAATCTATTACATAAAATCTACACAAAAAAATGTAAGGCAAGTCCAAATCAATTTTCTTACAGGATTTAAACACTTGATTCTGTAGATGACAAGCAGGCTTTAAGTTGTATCCAAGTGACAACAAATAAAATAATTAAATAAACAAAACAAAACAAAAAACCAAACAAAAAAAAAAAAGAAATATATATATATATATATATATATATATATATATATATATATATATATATATATATATATACAGTGAGGAAAATAAGTATTTGAACACCCTGCTATTTTGCAAGTTCTCCCACTTAGAAATCATGGAGGGGTTTGAAATTGTCATCGTAGGTGCATGTCCACTGTGAGAGACATAATAAAAAAAAAAAGAATCCAGAAATCACAATATATGATTTTTTAACTATTTATTTGTATGATACAGCTGCAAATAAGTATTTGACACCTGTCTATTGGCTAAAATTCTGAAAAATTTCTCTAAATTAGATGCACCTGTTTGAGGTTGTTAGCTGCATAAAGACACCTGTCCACCCCATACAATCAGTAAGCATCCAACTACTAACATTGCCAAGCCTAAAAAACTGTCCAAAGACACTAGAGACAAAATTGTACACCTCCACAAGGCTGGAAATGGCTATGGGGAAATGGCCAAGCAGCTTGGTGAAAAAAGGTCCACTTCCATTAGAAAATAGAAGAAGCTAAACATGACTGTCAATCTCCCTCGGACTGGGGCTCCATGCAAGATCTTACCTCGCGGGGTCTCAATGATCCTAAGGAAGGTGAGAAATCAGCCCAGAACTACACGGGAGGAGCTGGTCAATGACCTGAAAAGAGCTGGGACCACCGTTTCCAAGGTTACTGTTGGTAATACACTAAGACGTCATGGTTTGAAATCATGCATGGCACGGAAGGTTCCCCTGCTTAAACCAGCACATGTCCAGGCACGTCTTAAGTTTGCCAATGGCCATTTGGATGATCCAGAGGAGTCATGGGAGAAAGTCATGTGGTCAGATGAGACCATAATAAAACTTTTGGGTCATAATTCCACTAAATGTGTTTGGAGGAAGAAGAATGATGAGTACCATCCCAAGAACACCATCCCTACTGTGAAGCATGGATGTGGTAGCATCATGCTTTGGGGGTGTTTTTCTGCACATGGGACAGGGCGACTGCACTGTATTAAGGAGAGGATGACCGGGGCCATGTATTGCGAGATTTTGGGGAACAACCTCCTTCCCTCAGTTAGAGCATTGAAGATGGGTCGAGGCTGGGTCTTCCAACATGACAATGACCCGAAGCACACAGCCAGGATAACCAAGAAGTGGCTCTGTAAGAAGCATATCAAGGTTCTGGCATGGCCAGTCTCAAGGTTCCTAGCCAGTCTCCAGACCTAAACCCAATAGAGAATCTTTGGAGGGAGCTCAAACTCCATGTTTCTCAGCGACAGGCCAGAAACCTGACTGATCTAGAGAAGATCTGTTTGGAGGAGTGGGCCAAAATCCCTCCTGCAGTGTGTGCAAACCTGGTGAAAAACTACAGGAAACGTTTGACCTCTGTAATTGCAAACAAAGGCTACTGTACCAAATATCAGGTGTTCAAATACTTATTTGCAGCTGTATCATACAAATAAATAGTTAAAAAATCATACATTGTGATTTCTGGAAATATTTTTTTTTTTAGATTATGTCTCTCACAGTGGACATGCACCTACGATGACAATTTCAGACCCCTCCATGATTTCTAAGTGGGAGAACTTGCATAATAGCAGGGTGTTCAAATACTTATTTTCCTCACTGTATATACAGTATATATTATTTTTTTGTAAAAAAAAAAAAAAAAAAAAATAATAATAATAATTATATATATATATATATATATATATATATATATATATATATATATATATATATATATAAATTTTTTTTTTTTTTTTTTTACAAAAAAAATAATAATCCAAGATATTGCATCAAACCAAGCTGTGGTTAAAATAAAAACAATAACTCTATAACAAAAAAAGTTTGCTATTCAGTATATAGATATTACAACATTAGATTTTTGCTCAAACATTTATGTGTCAGCACCACAAAGCTGCCACTGCTGGGCCCTTGAGCAAGGCCCTCAACCTTATGCTGTATAAATAAGATAAAGGTTGCTCTTAATGAATTAAAATTTGCGTTTTAAGCCGATTATTTTTTTTTTCTTTAGTCAAGGTATCGCACCAAAGACCCCACAGGTATTGTTAGCTAACAGGGTACCGGTGAAAATTGGGCTGCTGTTGGCCGATGAAGGAAAAGAAGAGGAGAAAGAGGGGGTTAAGTGCCCAGTTAGGGTGGGCACTTTAAATGTTGGTACTATGACTGGTAAAGGGAGAGAGATAGCTAATTTGATGGAGATGAGACAGGTAGATATGTTGTGTGTTCAGGAGACAAAGTGGAAAAGGAGTAAGTCCAGGAACATTGGAGGAGGTTTAAACTGTTCTATCATGGTGTGAATGGAAAGAGAAATGGTGTAGGAAAGTAAAAAGCATATAAGGATCTGTATGAGAAGTTGAACACTAAGGAGAGAAAAAAGGATTTGTACTGATTAGCCAGGCAGGAGGCAGGTGGAGGAGTTCAGGTACCTGGGGTCAACAGTGCAAAGTAATGGAGTATGTGTTAGAGAAGTGAAAAAAGAGTGCAGGCAGGGTGGAGTGGGTGGAGAAGAGTGACAGGAGTGATTTGTGATAGAAGGGTATCTGCGAGAGTGAAAGGGAAAGTTCAAAGGACTGTGGTGAGACCTGTGATGGCATTGACTAAAGACAGGAGGTGGAGCTGGAGGTAGCAGAGCTGAATATGTTAAGGTTTTCATTGGGAGTGACGAGAATGGACAGTATTAGGACGTTTTGGAGACAGGGTGAGGGAGGCGAGATTGAGATGGTTTGGACATGTGCAGAGGAGGGACATGGGGTACATTGGTAGGAGAATGCTGAGGATGGAGCCACCAGGAAGGAGGAAAAGAGGAAGAACAAGGATGCAGGTGGTTGGGTTGAAAGAGGCAGATGTAGAGGACAGAGGAGTATGGAGACAGATGATCTGCTGTGGCGACCCCTAATGGGAGAAGCCGAAGAAGAAGAAGAAGAAGAAGAAGAAGAAGAAGAAGAATTAAAGTCATATCCCAGTCTGTGTTTGCATAATTCTTAAATAGCTTCCATCTTTCTCTAGATGTTGCAATAATATAGGTTAAAAAATAAAAATAAAAAGAAGTGTCTGAATAACAAAGAGAGAAACCTATGTAATACAAGAATACTTAAGATTTTAGTCCAAAGAATTAATAATTCAAAATACTCCAAATATTGTGTAGATTTATTTTTTTACAGACTTTGTCGTGCATTTGCTGTGTCTTCAGGTCACAGACATCTTTGATCTTTTGATCTTTGCCGTTTATCAGAAAAATTGTCCTAATATATTGGCATCTTTTGAAAGTAATGTTAAGGAATATTGGGAATGCTGGGGAACATTTTACAGAAAATATCATTTATAAACTAAATGAATCATACTACTGTATAGTAAACAGAAGAAAAAGTAATATGCCCAGTCCTGTATATCTGTACTGCATAAAATCAGAAATTGCTTTCCCTCTCAGATTTGTAAATGCAACAGGTCTCCATAACATACCCACTGGTATTCTGGCCAGCACGAACAGAGCGATAGTAGTAGACATTCCCAGAAGGCCATATCCGAAAGCACTGAGTAGAAGGCAGGTTAATAAAGAAAAACGTCTCCCCACTACATCACTCCAGCTGCCCTGCCAAACAAAGATTATGATGAACAATGAACAAAGAATGATTTTAAAGCATGATACTACTTGCAGTTTTGATTTGAGTTTTACAATCAGCCTGTTTGAACATATATAAAACATTTAAGTAGTTTTGCATACTAGGGAATATGACAAAGCATTGATAAACATCATGAAAACATGATTAAAAGGCTGATCATTTGATCGGAGATTGAATCCAAGCCGAACGTCTACATGCAGTGTGTAGGTTTCAGCTTGAGACATTTCACAACTTTTAGGCGAAGTGCTACGCTGTATACAGGACAAAAGCATACAGAACATGCTGACTTAATGCAATTAGAGGCCAAATAAATTAGTGTAGAACAGAGCTTTGGCTGTTCTTCTCCTTATTCTCTGTGCTTAGCATCCAACAAAAACCACCCCAAAACAAACACCTCCTTCACTTGCAAATTCTTGTCTCATGACCCTGCAGCTTGAAATCAATTTAAAATGGGAACAGGACTGAAATAATGAACACTTGTATCACAGTAATATGCTGTATTTTATTAGTTACTTACTATTAAAGTGCTGGAGAAAAGCTGTAAAACCCCATAAGTGGACCCTGCAATATACACATGAGAGCATGGAATGGTCAATTCTGAAACATATGATCTGTCTCAACATAGTGTTTCAGCTGAGCTTATAAGAGTGTCTCGAGTTTTACAATCTTCAGCCTTGGTTCATACACTTTATGGGTAATGGAGACAAAACAATCAGACCTTTACCCCTGTGGAAAGACTTTGCATTAGATTTTAGAACACGGCTGTGGGGATTTGGCCATTTTGTCACGAAAATCCAAAATTCACTTGCAGCTGATCATGAATTAACTTATTTTTACTGCTTTATCAACTTACGAAGGCAAGCAACGCAGAAAAATACACAGCAATAAATCCTAGTATTAAATACAACTATAATTGTGAATTAAATGTAACAAACTAAAGATACATATACATTTGACTACCTTTGCAATAATTAAATCAGGTTTTAAATTGGCTTATGGAATTAATATAAGGAAGAGCAGCAAAACTGTCATTTTCGTTTTGCTTTTTTTCCCATTTATATCCTTATCCCAAAGTCAAGTCATATGTTTACTAATTAACTGTCTGCATATTTTCCTGACTCTAATGTGCCTAATATGCACCGCATACGGCACAGCATCACATGTTTTTTTTTTTTACAGTATTTATGCTACACAAAGTCCAAATTTAAAGCAGCTCCAGACTGGAAACCTTGGGATTGCAATTAATGCCCATACTATTTTAATTACAGAGCTCATGTGAAAAACAAAAGCATAAAAAGCTTTTCAACCTAAGCAGGGTGTGTGCAACAATAACAACTACAGACATGAAAAATATATTCTTATAAAAAAAATGAAAGACAAATCAATGAATCATAGTTGACCAATCAATCACAAAGAATGCAGAAAAAGGAACAGAAAACAATAACTATTAGGAGGTACCTGAATACATTTTATTTCATTTTAGATGCCCCAGTATCTGTTTTAGCATGATCTCTGTCTCTCTTTCTCTCGCTGTATAACAAAAATAATAGAAGTTAGAAAATGCTATTTTCTAAGTGGAAAGAATAACATAAAAAATGTACAAAGGTCATAAGCCCCTAAAAACTACTCCCTGATAGAGTTAAATAAATATATAAATATGTGTACAGCTACGTACTGAGTTGTTACTGATGCTGAATCCACGTTGATCAGGACACATATTAAGAATTAAACAACCCCCCGCAGGACTCCATTAACTCATTGTACATAAAGAAACACAGAAACTTACCCACTACTCCAGAGACTATCGGGCTTGCTCCTAATGCCTTTACATGGTGACTCAGTAAAGGGATGATCATACTGACACCAAAGAGATCCTGCAAAAAAAAAAAAATCATTATAATGATTTTGAATGTAAACTCCTTATTCCATTGCAGTGCTATATACAGTACTAACAAACTGGTTATAACAAACAAAAAAATTATATATGACAAAACATGATATTTCATTACGATTCAAGAGCGGGGAAAGAAGCCCTGAAAAACACAAGACAGGAAGGTGGCAGCTAAGCAGTAAAAGCATTGGACATTGTATATGAAGGTCATGAGTTTAAATCCCAGCCACACCAAGCTGCCACTACTGGGGCCCTCAAGCAAGGCCCTTAACTCAATAGCTACTCATTTGTATGAATGAGATAAATGTAAGTCACTCTGCCAGATGCCATAAATGTAAATTCAAGACAGTTCCACACAAACTCTACCAATGTTTCACATCTAGCCCAGGATCAGACTGGAATTTGAATTATCTAATTGAAGTCACACCACACACTTTGTTTTCCTTGAGAACAGCTCAATTCTGAGCCAATATACTTCTGATTTCAACTGCATGAGTGAGCTAGTGGCTTTGTCTGAGAAGAAGGACTGCTATATGAGGTGGGATTAAACACAACAGCAGGGCAAGGTGCAGGAATGCAATTAGACCAGTTAGATCAGATCCATTGTAGGATAGAGGAAAAAGTTCAGCGTTACTCTTCGGAAGGTTATCGATTTAAATCTCAGCTCTGTTCAGAGAACCTTTAACCCCTTTATCTTTTTCCCCTCATCTCAGATGTATGATGCACCTGACTATCTCAGGAATTAAATGCCACTACGCTCCATGATCATTCTACAGTCTTTACCACTCTGCATGGTATCAAGCAACCCAGCATGATTTCTCGAAATAAACTAATGCTACTCACCATGAACCCAACTATGTATATGCATTTTATAATCCGTGCGGGTCTCTTAGACTTGTAAAAATTATTACATTCAGAATGATTCATTCTCCTGCTCTCAGACCGCCGCAGAAAACCCGGAAGCTGCAGCTGCGTTTCTCTCTTCAACTGCACTGCACAAAACACGTGCAGCGTCACCGCCAGGACTGGACCAAGTTTTACTTGGAAGGGGGTAAGTATACTTATACTAAGCATACTTATTATGGATTCATTAATTCGGTTGCTAACATTTAATGATTATCACTTTGGAAGTTCTTTTAACCGGAAATGCCATTTAAGAGTTATCATTAAGAAGACGTTATGATCATGATTGTGGTACAGTCCAAGCTTCGCGTCATATTTTACACGCGCTACTTTCGAAATCGTTTTGATTTTATTTTTAATTGAGTTTGCCTTCATTTTTTTTCTCGTGTCTTTTGTTTCTTATATGTTTTTTATTTTACTGTTTTAAAACCATAATAAACCCTAGTAAATGTGTTGGGAGGAAAAAAAAACTCATGATAAAGGTGTTATGGTCTGATGTAGAATGAAAATAGATTAACTAAATAAAAGCAATTAAATTAGTTTAAAACTATAATATATTGTAATTTTAGTAATATTAAACTTACTGAAAAAATTATTGGTCGTTGTTAAAAATATTATAATATTTTCGATTGATTAGACCACTGTGAATCCTAATAATTGCAAGACAAGCATTAGGGTTTGTGTCTTTCTTGTATTGTGTTATGAATTTTAGTGGGTCAAACACTAAATGATAATTTGCTTCATTTGCAAGACATACTTTTTGGAACTAGTCCGAGAATCTTTGTCATGTCTTTACAAATTTGCAAATATATGTAATTATTTAAAAGATGTTAAAATGTGTAACCAATGTGGCCAACATATGCCTAACTTTTAAAATCTGCTAATACACTTTCACACACCTGACTTTAGAATAAACATTTTGCTTTTAAATGTGTATTGCATATTGTGTATTTCATACAGAATTTTCTTAATGTGATGTTTTTGTTTCGATAATACGGACACTTCCATCAGCTATTCACTAGATGGCGGTAATGCACAACACTCTCTACACCACCTGCGGTAAAGAAAGAAACAAAATGGGAAAAAAATTTTTTTTTTTACATATTATTTAATTTTATTATTTAACCTATTACAAACGTGTTAATTTTTAGAGATACTCATGTTAAACTAGATTAGTCTTTTTCTATAATTCTACCTGGAGCCAGTTAATACGTTGCTTATGTAAATGGATTGTGTGTCTAATTTTTAAGCTAAACTACAGTAACTACATTGTAATACAAGTGGTTTAATTAAATAAACTTTTTTAAAGGTAAAGGGAAAATGTAGTGCTTATTTGTTATTTTGTAGATTGTAATAATAGTGAGTTCTGTAATAAAAATGTAATGAGCTTTTATTTAATTTAGAATTTAAGGGAGTTTTTTCTTTGCCACAGGTTTGCGCATCAGGGAGAAATGCACACCATTCACCTTGACTGTTGATTTCTGTAAAGCTGCTTGGAGACAATGTCTGTTGTGAAAAGCGCTATAGAAATAAACTTGACTTGACTTGACTTGAGAATTTTTCAGGCCTGAACACAAAAATGTTGGAATTCATTTTAACAGCTAAACCGTGTCTATACATTTTGCAATTTATTTGTCTGTAGTACATTTAATGAGTTAATATTTTAGTCAACAAAAGTTTACAACATTTTAAGAAAATAATCCAAAAACCTATCTATACCTATTCTGGTTGTGGAAAAGGAAAGATCAAAAAAGATCATGTAATGCATTGAAAAAAATTTTATAATATATTAAATTATTTTAAGCAACCTAAAAACTTTAGTTACTATATTTATTATGTACTATATATTATATTACAATACCTTTAAATGATTAACAGAATATAACAATTCTGAAATCTGGTGGTCTTCTGCTGTTGTAACTCATCCACCTTCAGGTTTAAAGTGTGCTCTGAGATGTTTTGTAGACATGGGATATAAGGAATGATTGGTTGACTGGTTATAGATGAACATAAATCCACATATTTACATATATGATCTTATTTTCTAGTTTCTATCTGCCATACTCATCCATCCCCGTCTAGATTAATGTATATACATATATTTTTTAATAGTTTATACTTTTTTATTTATCTACTAATTTTTATTCTTAAATTCTATTTTTTTCATGCCTAAAGGTTGGACAGTCGTACAAAGCATTTCACTGCAAAATTTGAACTTGATTTGAACTTCAACATGAACTTGATTTAAAATGAGTTATTCTTTATCACTGAAGTCTTCATATAATCATTCTATAATACGTTATCTAGTAGTGAAACTCAAAAAGAGGAGGCAGAAGGCCAAACCTCTCTCTTTCTCTTACTCACTCTCACACACACACACACACACACACACACACACACACACACACACACACACACACACACACACACACAGAGTAAAGTTCTACTTGGTAAACAATTGCAAATCTGTTTTGAACAGATATAGTTAATTAATGGTAAAATAATACATTTTTCATGAACAGTTACACAGCCAGATGATTAGATTACATTACATATCATATTAAGAGATACAAAGCATCTCAGTATATTTGCAGCATCACAAATCTGTATGCACCATGGTAACGTAGAAGAGTTTTACACTGGATTTGGAACACATTATGAGTGAGAGATTTCACAGAATACTGCAAAATGTCTGACGCCCGCATAAATCAAGTGGTAAGACTTTTACTGTGTACCTGAATTTTATAGCTGAAAAATATGTGTATAAGGACAATACTTATGCTGCTCTGATCTCTACTCACAGCACAATGCTAATTGGTAGCCGGTTTCTCTGCTCTCTGCTAAATGCCCCACTCCATAGAAAATGGATGTTTATTTTAACCTCCAGTAAAACTTGTAACCAGGCTTTTTTTTCCATTTTAAGGAAGTCTACAAACCAGAATTTGTAGAGAAATGATTAGATATTTCATAAAATAATTTGTTGATGAGTAGGTCAATGCATCTTTAATAACTTGTCAGTTGTGAGGTCACAATATTAATAATATGTAAACATATTTCATTTTCACAACTATGTACTAAGTTTTTCATAGCTGTAAACAGGGGTGGTGTCAAACATGTGATGGCAGGAAGCTCTGATGTCTTTCTTTTTACTCATCCCACTACTAACTATCTAGTCCTAAGAAGAGGCTTTCAGTTTGTAAGAGATATTTAAAGCCATACCAACTCCCTTCCATAATAAATTTCCCATTCCCAGACCGCACCCCTAAGAGAGACAGCAGGCATTTTCAGTCAGCAGTACAAAAATAGTACAAGGGGATGGTCCACATGAAACTATACTTCTGGAGCCCTCTCACTTTCCTTGTTCCCTACTGCCACCCCAGACTCATTTTGTCTGACAGGGACGGGGCTTCAGGACAATAAACAGACCCTTGTGTGAAAGCGTATAAGGACGCCAAGACGGTGTGATACTGGAGAAGCACTGACAAGCACAATTTCCTAAAGTACCAATCCAAGAATCTCTATTTACACAATCCCGGAAGACTGGCTTATTTTGACTGACAGTGAGAAACAACAGGGATTAACCATGAAGTGGAGTGTGGCACTGTTTTTTGCTGGGCTCTTTGCTGCGTTGGGGACAGTCTTCATCCTTCTATCCTTTGGTACAGATTATTGGCTCTTGGCTTGGGAGACTTGCAATACAGATGTGACGAATAGTGGAGAGGTTGGTGGAAGAATGAATTGGTGTTTTATTGATGTTTAATTGTGTTTTGTTGATGTTAATTAAAGTGTCAATACAGTATTCAAATGGAGCCTGATTAACTGAAACATCTCAGAGCCAATTTTCTTTTGTGTCATTATAGCCAATTTTTCCATTGACTGGCACATAGAATACACTCAGCATGATATTGTAATTAGAACCTAAAGGCTGAATTATACAACATTGACCCTCAAATCTTTTAAAATCAATCTTTAAATAAAATTCATTTTTTATGCTAGTCCAAGTTCTTGATTGCATCAGTGTGTGTTTCGATTTGGAGAAGTGTATGGTTACATATCAGGTCACTATTTACAGTCTCAGTGAAGCTGCTAGGATAGAATATCACATGCTAGAGCATGATACCAGGCTTAATGATGGGCAATGAAACTGGAATCTTACTGCAATGTGTGCACTCTTTTGCCAAATCTATTTGTGGAAGTCACACACATGGTCAGTCATTTCCAAAGGGCCAACCTTTGGCTTTGTAAATGTGCCAGTGCAACTCACAACATAGGTTTTAAATATACAGTGCTGCTGTTACATAAACACAATATTTAATATACAATTACTTTACTGTAAATGTAACCTTATCTTTGAACGCGAATGAAATCTTTTCCTGTCTACTAGTTGAGTTTATAAAAGTAAAATTCTCCAATTCATTCAGGATTACAGAAAAAAAAAAACTATTATTTGTGTTTATATAACTTAGTAAAACTTTTTATCATTATATATTTTTTTTTTTATTAAATATTTTTATATATGCATGCTTACATACCAAGACATGTGCCCACATACACACCCAAATACTCACACTTGCATATATGCATCAGAATGCATAGCAAACATGCCCTTTGGCTTTAGACCTTTTCTCTGTGCAGACTGCAGATGCCGAAAACTCTTCCACCTTTTACCATGAGGGCTTTTTCTGGCGCTGTTCATTTGAAGGAAGAGGGGATGAGGACTTGATCTTGAAGTTCTGGTTCAGTAAGGCAAACTCTCTTAACTGTAAAAAAAATGGCCCAGTGTGAGATACATGCATGTTCTTTTTGTTTGTTTGCTTTTGCAACAAACCATGCAATTAAACAATATGAGGATTTACCTTGACCAAACAGATATGATAAATTCGAACAAATTCTCCTTCACTAGTAATAATAATAATATATATTTATTTTTTAACGTTGCGATCCAGTTTGTACCAAAGCAGTTCAGTAGGACTTGTAGGTCAGTGACTGAGCAGGTCTTTCCATTATAGTTAACACTCCAGCTAACTGTTTAGTTTCAAAATAATGCTGACATTATTGGTTCCAATTAGCTGTGGTCTATATAGAATTGCATGGTGTAAAATATATGAATGGTAACCATGTCGGTTCAGTTTTTCTTCACTGGAAGAATTCTCCAACATTTCCTGCTCAAAAACAACCACAAACCTTCAAATTCCCACCTCCATGTTTGACTGTGGGAGTGAGACAGTCTGGCAACATATTCTCTCCTGTTCTTGGTGTTACATAAGTTCTTCTCTTAAAGCTAAAATATCAAATTTGGGCTCATCTGTCCATAGAATTTTCTTCCAGTTATTTACGGTCCAATTTCTCTGTGTTTTTGTCTTTTAACAGCTTGTTGCCATTAACAAAAGGGACATGCATGTGTCTTAGGAAACAATTTTAAAAACTAGGCATTTCCAAACTTTTGGCACTGTATATATAATAAACATAAAAAAAGTTGTGTAATATAGAATAGAGGATATTATATTACTAATTAATAGTTCTAGTTACATTTTGCCTACTTAGACATCTGAATTGTAAAGCCTACCATCTGTTGTAAAGCTTGTTTAATCTTTGGGATACACACATAAATATTTCATGTTAGAATATAGTATACATTTGCATACTCTATAGTAATGTCAGTAATTGTTGAGACTGTACAGATGTCATTTTTTCATTTTCATTTTTTGTGCCAGATAAATTACCTTTATAATCATTTATAGCAGAGTGACCATAAAAATTGTGTGTCTTTATGGTTATCCCCACAGCAAACCAGCCACACTCCAAAGTATGTACACATGCCTACCTGTCTCCCTTCCCTGTATCTGAAGTGACCCACAATGCAACCACTTATGAGTCTGCCATCAGTAAGTAATTTTCTATGCACACTTTGACTTGTATCTTTCCCACTATGCATTACAGCTTGTCTATGTCATTATATTTTATTGGTCAGTTACATTTGTTAAATTCATTAAATGATACTGGAGTCATTTATCATATATATTAAAATAATAATTTCCGTAGCAACTAGTTATTTGTGTTGTGTAGTCTACAGAGGCTTCTGGAGCATCTTCATGTTGTTGGGTGTGGCTGCAGTCATCTTGGCTGGCTTCATCATAATCTGTGCTGCTCCATTCACTAGTCCCTGCCTCTATAAAGCCGGTGGTGGGCTCTACCTCACAGCTGGTAAGATAAATATTTTAATAGTACCTTTTGTTAACTATGCATCTGTTTTCCACAATAATAAATACCTCAAAATTTGTAGAGATTATTTTAGAAATTGACTTATATTTAAACATATTCCACATAAATGTACCATTTGTCTGATTCTCCTATTCTCTCACCCTCTTAGGTTTCTTCATCCTTCTTGCGACTGTGTTGTCTGTCATATGGTTGGAAATGATGGATATGGTGAATTTGTATGTGGAGTACCAAAAAAGTCATCTGTGTTCAGGTTTTCAGCTGAATACTATGTACGGCCTTTCCTTTATGTTCGCCCCAGTAGGTGTGTTCTTCTGCCTACTCTCGGGCCTGCTCTTCCTCCTGATTGGGCAAACACTGAAGAGACATTGCTGATAAATATACTTATGATTAGCAGAATGGGATTTGTTTTTGTCATTGTCATTATGTCTATATAGCAGTGTATGGAATGAATACAAGTTTTTAAATCTTTGCATTCTTTGATAGAGATGGAGATGGAGATTTATTTATCCCAGTAGTGCAGGATACAGAGAACATGAATCATATGCATATGCATCATATAAATCTTATGTTTTCACTGGAGGACCATGGCTGACTTGGGCAATGGTTTTGGGAAACTTTTCAGTTACTGCTCTGTAGTAAGTACTTTTTGTTAAGCAGGAAGTTTTGTCTTTTGGGCATTGTATAAATCTGCATTTATGTAAACAATGATTATGAGAGCTATTCTATTTAATTTGCTTGAATATTGTTATAAGTTAAGTACTGTAAAACTGTTAAATTGTGAAGGATGATATGGGATTACTTGATGTGTGTTGGTGTGTAGGTATATTGATATTACAGTTTTCTTTAAAAATGGTTCTTATTCACACAACTGGTTAAAGGCTGGGACAAATATGCTTATAGAAAGTTATTCTTTATTTCTGCTATTTTCTACTTTTTCATTAACTTAAAAGACATTAGTGCCATGAAAGAATGTAAGCATTTAGTGATAGTGATCATACATTCTTTAATGTATTTTTGCAGCCTTGTCATGTTCTCCACCAGCTTTATTTGCGAGCTTCTGCCAAAACAAGCTTCCCTTGATGTTCCCAACTAGTCATACCACTTCGTGAAATCTAAAGTTATAAAATGAAAACTACGTGTCTGATGAAACAAAGTAAAAAAAATGCAAAGTTCACTATTATGTTTTAGCCCCCCCCCCCCAAAAAAAAAAAAATTATAAATAAATAAATAAATAAATTATATATATATATATATATATATATATATATATATATATATATATATATATATATATATATATAGAGTTGAGTGTGTTCTATTGACTGGTAGTGTAGCTTATAAAATCTGCATATGCATCATGCTAATCTTATTGTACAATTTATTTGCTTTTGAACATTTATTAATAATATTTTGGTGACTTGCAAGTCAGTTTTGTTTAAAAAAAAAAAGCTTTTTTTTTTTTTTTTACCAAATCTGAAAATTTATGACACTTTATTATGTGACTAAGATGTTTATTGTTCTTAGTTTTCATAAAGTGACTAGCTAGTTTTTGTTTTTCTATAGATTAAGTGTAACCTTTTTAGCTTAAGTATAATTTTTTTCTTTGTAAATATGTAATATTTTAAATGAGTTAATAAACACAAGCAAAAATCACAATGAATTGACTTTGTTTAAATACTCTATATAACACCAAAAGTGCTGTTATGAACATAGGCTTTACAAAAAATGTCTGTCAAACCATATCTGTTTTCTCACCCTGACCTATATATTTTAAACTATCTTACTGTTTCCAGTGTGCATGTAGACTTTCAGTAAATATGTAGATATTCAGGTGAGGGACAAAAAAGAAACAGTGCTCAGATGGACTCTCTGATTAATAGGAAATGCTGTCAGAGATATATTGTCAGGAGACGAGACCTGGCAGATGATTCTGTTTAACACATGCAGCTTTGGGATATATGTCTCAACTGCATGGCAGGTGACAGCTGTGTGTGTGCGTGTGAAGGTATCTATGTGTGTCATTAGTCTCTCAGTGTATGTCTGAGTGTGTAAATTAGGCTTTATAAGAAAAGGGTTTTGTATTTTAATAAACTTTATTTTTTTTTTTGTAATACCCACCTACAAAATGTTTTACTTAATTTTTCCTATTTTGCTGCTATTTTAAATTAAGAACCAGGGTGCCATTGTGGTACACTGGGTCACATTGTTGCCTCGCTGTTCCAAGGTCTCAAGTTACAATGTGGAATTTTAAAGGTTGTCTAACTAGGTTTCCTTAGAGTTCACTGGTATGCTGGTCATGCTGAATGATGAATTGGTAAATTGCCCCAAGTTATGGGTTGGTGTGCATAGACTCTCATACATGGTGTATTTCCAGCTTGCACACAGTGTTCCCAGAATAAGGTTGCAGATCCAAAGTGACAATGACCGGGAAGAAAATGTCATTAACAGTGATATAAAATGTGTGCTCATGCATGTAAATTGCCCTGCACAGTGATGTGGCATACAATATAGAATTATTAATTTATACATGTTTATACATGTTTAAAAACTTTAATATTTACATTCGTCATATGCACTTTAAACTTTTGCCTTGTGTCTTTTCATGTGTATGTTTCAATAATAATGAGTGAGTCAATATTGAGTGAGCCACAAGATGTCAGTAATGCATCATAAAATGCTCCATTTTAAAAAAATATTAGAGAATGTTTAAGGGGTTAGTGTTTCTACTCGGACGTAACTGATAGAAACTCATGCCAGGCAATCTACGCAGTGCCAAGTAATGTAACTTAATGTAGTGTAGAAGAGAGAGAGAGAGAGAGAGAGAGAGAGAGAGAGAGAGAGAGAGAGAGAGAGTTCTGTATGGGTGTACTGTTGCATGTTTTGATCTTGGCAAGTATATCATTAGATTCTGAGGCCCAGGTGATTGTTGTGCATTTCCACATGATTAAGCCAGATAATTGTGTGTTGATAGCGCAAATGTTCACAGGGCCTTGTGGAATACAGTACATTTTTTCCAAAGCAATCGTGCTACAGAAACCATGAGAGCCCAGCAGTAGAAAAAGATTAAGAAAAGACTCTCTCTCTCTCTCTCTCTCTCTCTACTATCTGGGGTTATGTTCTGTATAGGGCAGGTTAAGTTGAAACTAATCACATAGGTTTTTTCTCAATTCAAGACATTAAACAGTAAATTGGATCAAAGTGAATGGAGCAATAAAGTTTGACTAATGGGTAAATTAAAATACAACACACACACACACACACACACACACACACACACACACACACACACACACACACATATTAAGGTAAATTAAGGTAAAAACTCTGATCAGGTTCGTGAAAAAACTGCAGCGTTTATTACTCAAAATATAAAGCTAAGTATTACAAACTTATATTAAGGCAAAAGCAGGGGCTGGACAGGTATGCTGGGGGTGCATTTGGAACAAATGCTTCAAAATTGAGGTCAAGCACATGCCCTAGATCTCTTCATCCTCAGGTAAGCACAGATCTGAAGGCAGCAAACTGATCACCTCTGCTAAAGAAGAGAAATATTAAACATTGGCGATTTGGAATGTACTCTGCCTCTTATTCATATAGATCCGATCTGATGTACACACTTATCCTGTGATGCCCCTGGAAATTGAGTACGTCAAAACACTTATCCACTTATCTCAGGAGAATTTGCTCGAGGACAAGCAGCAGTATCAGTGGCGCTATAATAGGCTTTCCTGAGTGAATCTATTTGCATCAGGATTTAAAGTGCACACAAAGACCCTAAAATTATTCATAACCTGAAAAAGTTTTACTCTTAAATTGTGTCATTGGGGACAAAGGGTTGTGACTAGAAATAAAGCACAGTGTAGCAGAGTTGACTTTGTCTCATGTGAAGAAACGAATATTGCTTAAACATCCTCATTTGCTTATGCATTGATTTGCTGTTTATAAAATTAAGTCATGACTGAAAGAAGAATATATTTCTTCACATTTTTGATAAAAAAAAATATTATTTTATTTGTGTGTTGCCATGTAAACTTACAAGTTACAAACTGAAGAATATTTAGGTTCAGAGAGCAGAATAATAGGTATTTTTTAATAAGTTACATCACAGCTGAAATATTGTATAAATATATACACCTAACCCTAACCCTAACCCATGTTTTTGGTGAAATACATTTAAAACACTGTTGTTCCAAATCTATGCTGCTGAAGTTGTGGCTATACATACATAATCTGTTTTCTTGCAAACAGAAAATTGGATTTATAAGATGATATTTATGTCACCCAGCTTTATATGTCATGCATAATAAGTGTGTTTTGGCATCTGTTTTTAAATAAGATATATTGGTTTATCCTTATTTATACACTTTATATTGAGTTTGTTGCAGACTCCACATGTAAATATTCTACATTGAATTTTGCTTGTGGTCTGTACCTTGTAAGCTGTGGTTAGTTTGAAGCACTTCTCTCCCGCCCGTGTGCTACAGAAGTCAAAAGTTTCACTCCTTTTCTTCAAGTTCTTCGTGCACTCACTTTCCCAAGGCCTTCCCCCCTTAATCTTGTAATCTTTCCTGTAATCTCTTTCGACGTTTTATTTTCTTTGGCTTTCCCCGTCGGAAACCTGGTTCTATTTGAATTGCATGAACAAAAAAGTGGCAAGTCTTATTAACGGATGGATTTTGTGTAGACGTTATTTACATAATTCCAGAAACGGCTCTGAAATAATGAATAAACAGTGGATTATATAAAACGCGTATTAATGCAGGGCACGGGCGTATAATTAAGACGCATCATTCATCAGGAAAAAAAAAATTGCGTGCGTGTGTGCGCGCGCGCGCTCGCTCCTTCATTTTATTTTAACATCATAACGCGGACTAAATGACCCTGCAAAGATAAAAATATATAACAGGTTGGATCTTGTGGGGACATTTAAAGAGAACTTTAATTAATAAGTTTACATTAATTCATTGCATTGGAAGATGTTCGTGGAAGATACAACGTGTGAATGTGGGTGCATGCGCACGCACGCGCGTGCGTGTTTTCATGAAAAACACCCAGTGGTCCTTGTGCAATCAGCCCTAACTTGTTCTTAACTAAAAGGCCCGTTATGTGCCGATGCACCAAAGAAAACAAGCAGCGTTTAAATATGATTACAACAGAGGAGAAAATGGTCACGTTGTTTTTTTCCCCCCTTCCTCCACAAAATAAAAGAAAAAGAAAGGAAGACAGAAAAAGACTGCGCCTCATTATTGAACCGATTTTATTTAATCACAGACATGCTTTAACGAGATTACAGGCTCTTTTCTCTTGTGTCTGATGTGCGCGTGCGCTGTAATTAGCGCGGGATCTCCTCTCGCCGAGGTGACGCAGTGCTTATCACACACACACACACACACACACACACACACACACACACACATGCCACGCTTTGCTGAATTCAGGTAATGTCTCATCACGTTTAACCCAATTTCAGCTGTCCATGTTGTCCCATCTGTTCAGTGGCACACAAAGGGTTATTGTAGGCCACTGCTCTGCTGTGCCAGGCTTTTGATTTTAATTGCGGTGGTACTCATCTACTCCTCTTCACTCAAAGGCTCGAACACGCCGTTTGAAATGTAAGCGTGAGAGAAGCAGATTTTTCTCTCTTCATATCTCTCCCCCTTTCTCCCCTCCACTTAATGCTTGTGATACATTAAAAGGTGTAATCCGACTGAAATGGAAATTGCGCTCCTTGAAAACGGATGATGAGAGGAAGATGGCAGGGCCAGCGTCGTGCTCCATCAGAGAGGCGAGCCTCCCCCACTTTCACTCCCAGATTGTGCTCGCCTTCTTATAGTGGTTAATGGTGGAGCTGCCAGGCAGGTTGATTACAAGGTTACCATAAACAATCCTTTTCAGACGCGCCAAGGGAAATTATGGGTTGTGTTTGTACTGTATGTGTGAGTGCAGTTTGTGCCTTATGCAATGATTTGTATCAGGGTAGTGGCCTTTGGGTGATTGCTTGCAATCATTTCTGCACAGGCACAAACATATATCTGTTCAGCACCTTCACATGTATAAAAGCAAGACACGCATTCAGATTCAACAAGAGAGCATTCTGTACAAAGCCAGCTCCATCACATGTAAGTGTGCGCTTAACACATCTAGTTCCAGCACATGTAATTGTTTGCTGTACACATCCAGCTCCATCACTTGCAAGAAATAGTGCCATACATGTCCAGCTCGAGCACATGTAAAAAAGGGTGCTGTACACATCCAGCTTCAGCATTGGTAAGAGACACTGGTGTACACATTGAGCTCCAGCACAAGCAATAGAGAGCACTGCACTCGTTCACGCTAGAGAGCGTGCTATACATTTCTAGATTCATGACATGTAGGAGAAAGTGCTGTTCTTGTACAGCTTTATCACATTTTAGAAAGTGTTCTATACATGTCGAAATTCATTATATGTAAGAGAGTGCTGTACAAGTCCAGCTCCATCACATATAAGAGAGAATGCCCTATATGTTTAGTTTCCTTTTAGGAACTCGAGCTGCGTCGAAACGCTTTGGGAACGCTTCACGTTGTCTACGCTCTGATTCATGTGTGAAATCCAGCCAATAGGCAAGTCGTGACATCATCGGCGGGCGGCATCGAATAAAGCCTGTGCTGTTCGAGGAGCTCCTAGAGGAATTGACGTGAGCCGAAGCAAAACAGTCAGCGGCATTTAAGCGATATCTCTCTCGCCGCTCTATTGGAGCTGCTCGCTGTGCGCAGCCCAAGCCTGGCACAGCCAGGCATCGCGAAGCCCAGAAACAGAGCGTTGCCACCTGGACACCGACGGGAGGGCCCAAGGGCCCAGGCGATGCTCTAGGCCCAAATCGAAGAAGTTGGTTAACCTGAGGGTGGTCCTTTAATGGGCAGTGGTGAAGCGGCCCTGACAATCAGAGTGCCCTACATCAAGGAGGATGATCTACACCTTGTGCGGTGCCCAGAAGCCCAGAAACAGATCGTTGCCCCCGGACAACGACAGGAGGGCCCAAGGGCCCAGGCGATGCTCTAGGCCCAAATCGAAGAAGTCGGCTAACCTGAGGGTGGTCCTCTAACGGGCATTGGTGAAGCGGCCCTGACAATCAGAGCGCTCTACATCAAGGAGGACGATCTACACCTTGTGCCGTGCCCGTACCTCCTCATTACCACCAGAAGTCCAGGCTGTTAGCTCCGCCACAGGATGTGCCTTGGAGCGCAGACACAAGCAGGCTCTGGAACAGGAATTGCGCACCCTCCTAAGTAAAGGGGCCATCGAGGTGGTTCCTCCCTTAGTCAGAGAGTCAGGCTACTACAGCCAGTACATCGTTGTTCGGAAGAAGGACGGCAGATTGAGGCTGATCCTAGATCTACGCTCCTTGAACCGCTCACTCATGAGGCTCAGGTTCAGGATGCTTATCCTCAAAGAGGTTGTGTCTTAGATCAAGTCCGAGGACTGGTTTGTCACGATCGATCTAAGGGACGCCTATTTCCACATAGCCATCCTTCCTGCTCACAGGAGGTTCCTGAGCTTTGCTTTCGGGGGTGAAGCTTACCAAAATTGGGTCCTCCCCTTCGGCCTAGCACTCTCACCCCGCACCTTCACAACATGTAATGCTAATGACGGATACTCCCCCTTACGGGGTGGGAAGCAGTCATGAGTGGCCGCTCCGCCCAAGGTCGGTGAAACGAGCTACATCATTTATGGCACATAAACTGCCTGGAGATGATGGCTGTGCTTATATCGCTTAAACACTTCCTCCGAGACCTGAGAGATCGCCATGTGCTTGTCCGTACGTACCCCTGTACAGGCTGGCACAGCAGATCCTTTTATGGTCCCAGTGGAAACTTCTCTCACTGAGAGCAGTTTACATCCCGAACTGGTTGAATTAGAGAGCAGACGCCCTTTCGAGGTAAGGGCAGAGACCCGGGGAATGGAGCAGATGGAGCAGATATGGCAGAGATATTACAGAGCCCAGGTGGATAGGTTTGCGACTCGGCAGACTTCACACTGTCCCCTCTGTTTCTCTTTCTCTCTCTCTCTCTCTCTCTCTCTCTCTCTCTCTCTCTCTCTCTTTCTCTCTCTTACCCAGCCCCACTGGTACGTCTTCCCTCCTATCGCACTGCTCCCAGGAGTTCTAGAGAGAATTCGCCAGGAAGGAGTATGTCTCCCCCTGGTGGCACCTCACTGGCCGAGCAGAAACTAGTTTACAGACCTGCTGTCCCTTCTCGAGGGACCTCCTCGGGAAATTCCTCCCAGGAGGGATCTCCTCTCGCAGGCAGGGGGAACTCTAGTTCACTCTCGCCAAGAGTTATGGAAGCTATGGCTGTGGCCCCTGAGGGGGCACAGTTTCTAGCAGCTGGTCTCTCTACCGAGGTAGTTGAGACCATCCTCCATTCCAGAGCTCCCTCCACGAGGAGGTCATATGGCGCTAGATGGCAGCTGTTTTCCATGTAGTTTGAGCACCACCAGTTAGACCCAGTCAACTACCCGGGTTGGTTCAGTTCTGGAGTTCTTGCAGGAATGGTTTGCCACAGGTTTGCCCCGTCCACCCTGAAGGTTTACATGTCTCCTATCGTGGCTTATTGTACCCCGCCTGCAGGGCAGTCACTGGGGCCTCTCCTGGAGTTTACCGCTGGCATGACCAGTGCCTTTCTCTACCCTAAAATTGGGTATGTGCCTAAGGTGACTACGGCTCCCTCACGACGTGTCATGAGCAGCAGTTTGTCTGCAATGTCTCTCACAGGAAAGGTTTTTCTGCCAATAAGCAGACTCTCAGCAGATGAAAAGTGGATGCTATTACCACATGTGTTGAGTCCTCTGGTCTTCCCACTCCTTTCGGAGTCAATGCACATTCAACCTGGGATTATGGCGGCCTTTACGGCCTGGTCCGCGGGGGTTACCCTACAGGACATATGTAACGCTGCGGGTTGGTCCACCACTTTGACCCTCGCCATTTTTTACGACTTTGACACCAGAGCCACTCCTGGCTTCTCTGTCCCGCACGCTGGTGGTGCTCAGACACACTAGGCAGGGACTGGTCAGTATGGCATGATTGGACACTCATTCCCATAGCGTTTTGACGCAGCTCAAGTTCCTGAAAGGGAACTAGGGTTACTTATTCAGGTCCATCACATATGAGTATATTGTACGTTCCCAGCTCCATTACATATAAGATTGCATGCTGTACATGTCCATATATGTCCAGCTGGTCAAATTGTTATTCTTTTAGAACTGATATTTATTTATAGTTGTAAAAGAACATTTGAAAATGACCAATTGTGTTTTCAGTTTGCACCGTTTGCAATTCACAAGACATTTTTCAATCCAGAAAATACACAGTGTTTTATAACCACATACAGTAGTTCAGTAGTTTCAAGTAATGTGGAGGTTACAGCAGTTACGTTAATCAACTTTTGAAAACAAGACTATTACATAATAATCATTATATTAACAATAATGCTAATAATTATCATCATAATTTTATTTGTGCAGCTGGGAACTGCAAGTTATCTTTAAATATACCAAAAATATTTTTGTATATGTTTTTTAATGATTTTATTTTATAATTAAAAACCTTTTGGTTGTCTCCTCTTAATTGTCTATAGGGTCTTCTTGTACAATATTAATATTTTTATATAAAAAAACTTTTTGACTTTGGTGATGCAGAGGAGCTTTAATTAAAAATGATGGAAAGATTGTTTAGTGGTGAAATAGTTTTTAGGCAGTTAGACACTGTGACAGAAAATAAGCAGACATTTGGGTGTTGGAGTAATTAGTTTAATTTAAAGTAGTTTGCCTCCCAGCAGGTTGGGGTGAAAATCAACGACTGCTGGAGGCCTGTGGGCTTTGATGAGGATTTGACTGCGTGAAAGACTGAGGTTCAGATTATGGCTGTAGGCTATATTGTGCAAAGGAGACCTTTCTCCTGTCTGAGGGTAAGAGACCTGATAAGAAAACATCAGTCTGGGAAAGGGGACAGAAACAGCTTTATTTCAGTTTCTTATACTTGCAGATTCTCTGTGTTCAGAAGAAAGACAATGTTGTAAAGTTTAGCATATACCTGTGTAGAAAAAAGAAAAGATAAGAATATTACTCATAATATTTTATACCAAAGATTGCAAATAAGGCCTATGTCAACATGTGTAGCCATTCCTTCCATGTAAATTTGGAAATGTATAAAAAAGATTTTAATCGATAAATAAGTTATAAGCTTATTTATATCTACATCTGTCTATCATTTTTTAAGGAGAGACCTTTATATTTACTTTTAACAAATAAATATATAAATGTATAATGTTAGCAAAACATAATAAATAGATAAATTACATATATATTGAAAAAAAATCCTGTTTTAGCAGGAATAAGAGCTTTATACACTCTTTGTATTCAGACAGTTATTTTCTCCAAACATTCAGCTGAAATACTTTGCCATGCCCCCTGTATAACTTGCAAAAGGTGTCCTTTGCTAGTTCAATATTTCTTTTTGACCTTGTGACTATTCTTCATCCCAGAATAGTTCAGAACCATTCCACTATAGATATCACTTGAGCAGACTGTTCGATCTTTAAATAACGCTTATTAAACTTGGATGTATGTTCAGGTCATTGTATTGTATGGTGATGTTATGTTGGTTCCATTTAACTGTAGATAGAATTGCATGGTATTGTATTATTCAGTGTTCAGTATTCCTTATGCCCAGAATAATTATTCTACCTTTCCTGCTCCAAAGCAATCCCAAACCATTAAACTTCCACCTCTATGTTTGACTGCGGGTGTGAGACAGCCTGGTAACACATTTTCTCTTGTTCTTACATACACTATATGGACAAAAAGGTATTGGGACACCTGACCTTTCCTGCAATATGTGGTTCTCCAAACTGTTACCAAAAAGCTGGAGGACCACAATATTATAGGACGTCTTTGGATAAGGTATATTAAAAACTGTTCCAGCATGTCAGTGCCCTTGTCCAAAAAACAAAAAAACAAAAAACAAAACGAGCTGGAGAAGAAGATCTTAAGTGGCCTGCTTTAGAGCTCTGATCTCAACCTTACTGAACACTTTTGTTATAAATTGGAACACTGACTGGACCCCAGGCCTCCTCACCCTACATTAGTACCTGACTTTACTAACACCCTTGTGGTTGATGAACACAAATGTCCACAAGCACACTCCAAAATCTACTAAAACATCTTTCCAAAAGAGTTGATAGAATTATAAAAGAAAATTCTGACTAAATGTGGAATGTGATGCTCAAAAAAGCACATACCATACTTATGACCAGGTGTCTGCTAACTTTTGGCAATATAGTGTAGGTTCCCCTGTTAGAGACAAAAATGTCAAACTCAGTCCACAGAACCTTTTTTCAAGTCAATTTTTGTGTATTTGCTATTTACTTAGTTTATTGCACATAAACTAAAGAGTAAAATATTCGCTGTTTTTAAACTTTGACAGGCAGTGTGTGTTTGTGTGTGTGTTATAAATATATATGTATGTGTAAGTTTTTCAAGTTTTTAATGCTCTAATTAACATATGCAACAGCAAATATGGATGTTTATTATTAGTGAAACCATACTCAACATAGAGCATGAAAACAAAATATTTGTTTTAAACAAATGTAACATTTACATTGGGACAATTAGCAAGAAAAAGTGAATTGTTCCATTTCTATGGTGTTTTATAGACAATTTATTGTCCCTAACATTTCTCATAAGAAAAAAAAATTAGGAACATGCCCACCGAGTTTCATTCCTTGAGTAATAGGTGCTCACAGTTCTTTGGCCAAAAGGGGCCATGTTTTTTTTAAATACACAAATGTCCACGTAGACCCTTGTGGTACATTGGACATGGACACGGCAGGCAAATACACTGGGACTAACAGATGCATAGTCATAGCCATTTTTAAGTTTTTCCATCTTATAGTGCTCCCAAGTGGTCAAGATTCACAATTTGTTTTTATTTTACTATTTTTTTTGTGAAAGTGGCCCTGCCTATTTTGAAAATTTTGACAACTCTTTGCGAAGATGAGTCAAAAATTACACTTATTTTTGATAGTTATTGATAGTCATTGTCCAAAAAACATTTATGCACTGTTTTGGTTCCGACGAGCAAAAAACCTAGGACTAGTTTGCAAAAGTAGGTTTTTACAATAATTAAGAATAATTAATGAACGATTTGATTGACAGCAGTGGTCCTTGAGGCAAAGGTGCTCAGCATGAGGAGGTCTATGATGATATGAAGATTGTGTGTATGTTTAAAAATTGTGCAACATACAATCATTTATACACCACCTACTGGCCGATTTATTTTAACAATCTTAAAGCCGTCTAAGGCCGTGGTTTGAACATGCCCACCGAGTTTCATTCCGATCTGCATCCTTTAACCTTGTGTAATAGGTGCTCGAATTTCATTGGCTAATGGCGGCCATGTTTTTTTTAGATATGTAAATGTCCTCATAGATCCTTGTGTCACATTGCTCACAGACGCTGTATGGCAATTTTCAGGTCGATTAGACTTTGTTCAGTCATAGCCATTTTTATGTTTTTTCCCCTTATAGCGCCACCAAGTGGCAAAGTTCCGCATTTTTTATTTGACAGAACATTGAGCTCGTACACGTGTACCTAAATTGGTTAAGATATCTCATTCTGTTCATGAGTTTTAGGCATTTTAGTGAAAGTGGCCATGCTTTTTTCTAACTTTTTGTTGACCCTTTGAAATGTCCCTTAATCCTGACATTTTTAAAATAATTATTCATATTCACTGTACAGCAAACATGTCTGCACTGATTTGGTCTGATCAGGCAAAAAAAACCCTAGAAAAAACTAGATCACAAAACTAGATCACAAGAGTAGGTTTTTAAAGTAATTGAGAATAACTAATGAACAATTTCATTGACAGCATTGGTCCTTAAGGCAAAGTTGCTCAAATTTCATTGGCTGAGGTTGGCCATGTTGTTCTAAAATATGTGGAGGTCCTCAGAGAGCCTCATGGCACATTGAACAGAGACACTGCATGCCATGTTTCAGATCGGATGAAAAGTTGCATAGTTATAGCCGTACAGCATCACCAAGTGGCAAAGCTACGCAATTTTTTTGAACACCTATTTAGAATGTTTTGACGACCCTTTCGAAAGTTCAAACTCAATTTTGTGGAAAAAAAAAAACGGACTTCGTAGAGTGAATCCATCAATAGACATTTTCTTTGTTTTGACTTAATGATTGAAGGGATATAAAACTTTTGACTGTAGCGCCCCCCTATGTCCAATTGGGTTGATGCTTTTTCAAACCCAACTCTACCCATCTGGCCAAATTTCAAGTCTCTAGGCCTTACGATTTGGTCTGCATGATCAGTTTTATGGGGGAATAATAATAATAAAAATCCCCACAATTACAATAGGGTTTCTGCACTACGTGCTTGAACCCCTAATTAACCTGCACTTTACCTTTGAAAAGAGTTGTGGCTGGCATGAGGAAGACAAGAGCAAGGGCAATGAGGAGGAGGGTTATTGCTTGAAAGGATAATGTACTTCCATTAGAACACACGTGGTCACAATTCTATAGTAAACAGTATGTTTGTGCGAATGCTGCCTGTATGAGGGATACACACCAAATGAGGACGAATAAGTAAGCTGACTTAAGCTCCCACTGTATTCTCAGCAAGAGAGTAAGAACAGTCATGTCAGTTGAGTCGATTTTTACAATGCAAATTATCGCGTGTAATGCAAGTTACATTTTATTTAAAAAATTTGGCTCCTTCTGCAAAAGCATTCGTAAATCGCGTTACTCCCAATCCAAGGTTCCACTGGACACCAAACCGAACTTTTGCTGTTTCCACACAGACGGTTTTAATTCCTAGATGTGTGAATCATGGCGGATTTTGGTTCTTCATTTGATACTTGGTGCATCAGTAAAACGAATATTATGTTTATTTATATTATATATTTTTAAATGCTTTTGTGTTTTATTAACATGGTCAAACAGAAATGCACGCTGCATTAATCACGCATTAATACAATTTGTGCCGGCAAAATGAATTTGCGTTAACACATTAATATACATATATATATATATATATATATATATATATATATATATATATATATATATATATATATATATATATATATATATATGTAGATTAATAAATTCTGTCGATTACTTTGTGATAGTGTTTAGTTTTAAGTGTGTTATATACAATTATGGGTGCAAACTCTGAAATTACCTTTGTGTAGGAGAATGCTGAGGATGGAGCCACCAGGAAGGAGGAAAAGAGGAAGGCTAAAAAGGAGGTTTAATGGATGTGGTGAAGGAAGACATGCGGATAGTTGGTTTGAAAGAGGCAGATGTAGAGGACAGAGTAGTATGAAGAAGGATGATCCGCTGTGCAGACCCCTAATGGGAGCAGCTGAAAGAAAAAGAAGACCTTTGTGTTCATTTAATATATTTTCAAACAATGGTTACAGTTGGTTTTCAGGTCTAAAACTGACTGGACTATTGAACAAAGGAATAACACAAAGGTAATTTTATTTGTTTGGTCTAAACTAAACTTAGAATATTTTCACTCTTCCAGTCTTTGCAAAAGCTATTTCATTACCTAAATTAGATCCTATTTAGGTCATAAATAATCACAAATAGTTTGGGCAATGCAGACATGGAGCTAAAAAATACCCATGACAATAACCCAGCATGTTTAGTTCTACACATAACCCATGTGTGCTCTGTGCTGAAATTATACTAATTTCTGGTCTGTAAATAAAAAAAGAAATAATGGCAGTGTTACAGTTATACTGATGTAATAAGAGAAATTCTAAATATATACTGAAAAGCAGAAATAGTTTTTTAATCAGTGAATGATATTAATTTAATGTTTTTCAGTAGAACGAAAGTCTGTTGCACACTGCTGCACTTTAGCTGGTCGAGGAGGTTTTGTTATAAATAATTTAAGTTGACTAAAGTGTCCTCAAAGTGTAATATCCCTGCAACACTATACTGCTATATATTGGAATCATGTTTAATTAGTCATATTTTGAAGCTTGAAAATGCGTTTCCTTACATTTCAGTTTTTGTCTACTTTATGCTTAATTTTTTTTGTTTTAGTTTTAAGCACTCTTACTGTATTCCAAGAAAATATTTGCTAGTAATTGTTGGTCATGGTCATTTGCTTCTCAGTGTACATATAATTTTTAACTGTAATAGAGAAAGGAACAATTGAGTTGAAAAACTGGTATTCCGCACCTACACATCACTTTCAAATGTTTCTTAAAGTAATGAGAAATATGATAGACAGATCTTATTGTTTTTTTTTACTTATTTAAACAATCTAGGAACTTTTGAACACTTTTTGAAGTTAAGAGCTTATTCAAGTCATATATGGAACATACTTATTATGCGTGACAGACCCTAAGCCTAAAGTACCTGTTTAGGATTCATCGGTTCAGTTCAAATCTTATTTCCCAGCTTATGTCTAATTCCTCTATAGAAATATCAATTATTTTCCTAATGTATTTCAAATCCTTGTCTTTGATCATGCTGTTATCCTACAAAGCCTCAGTCGAACAGGACAAATGGTCTTAATGAAGGTGGAACGTGCAGAGAAAATAAGATTTTTGGTGTTATTGTAGACCCTGAAGCAAACAAAGCTCCCCATAAATCTGTTGTTACAGAAATCTATTTATTTAATTATCAATTTATTATCAGAGCAATTATATAAACTTACAGAATATAAAGGTTATACCAGGTTTGTCCTTATCGCAATACCATTTTTATGTGTATTTGAACATAACAAATATATGCACATGTTCTACATGTTAACATTTTGCCATACACATTTTCCCCTTTGTTTTGTTATACATTTAACAAATATGATGGTGATGAATGTAAATTCTAATAATGAAGGAATATTAATTCTGTTAATTCTTTCTATTAAGGTTAAATTGCCCATACAAAAGAACATTAAGTCTATTATAACCATCAAAAAAACTGTATGCTCAATTTAGAACATTTTCTATGTGGTATATTTGTAAGTATTGTATTTGCAGTTATGGAAAAATCCTAGATAGATAAATCATAATTATGTCCATAAGGGTGTAAGGGCCGTCTCAGGTTGTAAACAAGTTAAATGTTTTTAAAAAAAAATCCCTTCTGAGTGTGCTGCGTGACACAATGATGAAATGATTTTATGTCCATCAAATACAAAATGGTTTTACAAATTAAAAACATGATGAAATTTCTTTAATCTTTGAAGAGAGGCCACATCTGGGAAACACATGTCCTAGTGAAAAGCATCTGCCCATGCTGAGGCCTGTAGTTCTGTTAGGCTGGTTATTTTCAGCAAATTCAGCTAAACTTCTAAGGTTTCTTCAATGTATTATATTTACTTTGATATGTGTGACTCTCCTTGTGTTAGTGTGGATTTCCGTTAGATGTGTAAGTGTGTTTGTGTAAGTAACCCCCCCACCAAAAAAAAAACCCTTGTTCAAACCTAACCAGACATTAGTGGGATTGTGGGCCTCCAGCATTTCAAACACCTTAATTAGTTATTCAGCTCCTTATTTGTGTTTGCTTCCCCCTCCGGCGCCTAATTAATGCTTAATGGAAACTGCTGAACTGAGCCTGTGGAGAGCTCATGAATATTGAAATTAGCCTGAACGATTTTTAAGGGGTTGCAGAGGGGAAAGAGGTTAGAATTGGTAGCACTGGTACTCATTATTGTGGTGAAATATATGCTTATGATATACCTATACAACTATATATACATGTAGTTTAAAGAATATCCAGTAACAGTATAATTATTCGAATGCGTTTGAACACTGAAAAAACATAATTAAAGTGTATACTACCATACATTTCTTAACATAATTTAACAATATTACATATTTCTTGTATTTTATGCATGTGACATTATTCAGAAATTATTAAACTTTTCAATAACTCATTATAATTCATAAAACTTTACACTTCTCCAGAAATGTACATATCGCTGATTATTTAAGATGTATGGCTTGATGACTTGAACCATAGTTTTCATGCCATAACCATGAAATTATGAACATGTTTATTAATGTTCCCTCAAAAAATGGATATGTGAAATGTAAGGGAGTGCAAGCAGAAAATAATATTAAAATATACACTAACAGGAAATTTTCCATAATTTATAAACAAATTTATAATTCAAATTTTTAGAATTTTTGTTGTCATGATTATTCAAGTCCATAAAACAGTTGCCGATTTACGACTAACTTCATTTAAATAACATTTATGAAAAATTATGCCCATGCTTTAAACAAAAGAGGGAAACAAGGCCTGTTTTCAGACCAGTGGTTTAATAGAGACTGGCATGTGAGTCATAAACTTGCAAAGAAGTTATTCAAATATAATTTGATATATGACAAGATATACAATTTGTGAACCCAAACATCCCCCATTAACATGACAAGGGCTCTTCCAGCAGTTTTTCTGACATCTGCAAAGTGTGTTCAAGATGACTGCATATCTGTCCATCCATTTGAGAGATCATAAAATGATAAACTTTTGCTTGAAGTTACCAGGAAAGTGTAAAGGCATTTTTCTGAAAAGATCTGTGAAAGCTTAAACTGTGAAGACAGGGTGAAATGTTTCTCTGGCATCGAGTAATACTAACAGTATTATGCCTGGCATGTTTTAAATTTGGTGTTTGATTTTTCTGGAGGAATTTTGAGGACATGCATGGAATTAAAATAAATAAGACTCCAAAAGAATTTTCAAAGAAAAAATATTTATCAAAGGAAGCTTATATCAAAAGGATCACAAATTACAATGCATACAGTGTTTTCATGCTTATACACAATATGTTAGCTGTTAATTTAAATTTTCTTGAGAAAAGTAGAAGTAAACTACAAAAGACTTACTAATTTGTTTCTATATCCTGTTTCTTTAATATTTTACTTGAAGGAAAAGAAACAATTGAAAAAAATTAATTTCTTAAAATTTGTAAAAAAAAACAACTTCTAAGCATACAGTGCATACATACAAAATTAAAAAATATCTGGAATAATGAAGTTAGCGCATAATATATTACCATGTAAATGTGGAATTGTTTGGAAATTGTTTATACTCCTTTATTAATTTCTATATTTGGCCGAGCTGTGAAAGAGAATCTGTAAAAAAAAAATCTGATCATGCTTGGTAATCCTGTCTACAACAATCATAAAAATAACAAAAAAAAGAGCTTTTCTTAGGGCATTGACAGTTTCTTCGGAGACAATTCCTTATGATGATTCTTCTTATGATTCTAATGCAAATACTTGATAACAGCAGGTGAAACTTTAAAAAGTCATATCAGTACTGTTACTTTCCTTGCAAGTTTTGTGCAGTTAAAATCTGGGAGTCATGGGTCACAGAAGAGCATCAAGCATTGTTTTAGGCAGTGAAATATTAGCGGTGATAAACATTAAGGGCTCCGTCAAGCCCTGTTAGATATCCTCGATGTGGTTCAGTCATTCTGTGTTCCCAGGGCAAGGACTATTTAATTATCACACTAAATGAATAATCAAAAAGTCAATTTCCAAAGAACCCCCTGCTTGCCTGCATGAAGAAGACAATTGCATTTATAATATCTGTATGCAAAATCTGTCTCTCACCCCACCACCACCTCCATACACCCCCGCATGCCTTGGAGCTATGCAAAACAAATGCACATGAATCCCTCCCCCTTCCATGATTTAAAGTTGTCCTTTACTGCTAATGAAATGTTGTACCAGTTCTCACTGTCCAACATGAAGAAGGAGACTGATTGTACATCATGTTCTACACCATTCTTTAAGTGATCTTTATTGATCTATTTGCTCAAGCCATGTCAAAAGAGGTTAATTATTCAATAATTGATTGCTTGCTGGCCTTGAAAAGCATGCAGATCGTCTATGTACGAGGAAAAGCGAATCAAATTGAGTCAGTGCGTCCTGATTTTGTATGACGTTTACCTCCACACCATCTTGCCAATCAACAAAGATAATTAGATTTACTCTTAAAAAGAAAAGGTTTGATAAAGATTATTATTGTTTCATTTGATAGATTTGGGGTTGTAGGCAGATGGTTAAGGCAAGTTTAGCATATTCATCAAGCCTGTGTTTAGCCACTAGATGGCAATACAGATTGGTGGACTCCAGTGACTGTCCTGGATAGGTGCTTAGGATGGATAGACATAGCACAGGTTTTCTGTAGTTACCTTCTCACGTTTCCTATTATGTTTTCATGTGATATTACATCAAGTTTAGCAGACTGAAGTCTATTGCAGTGACATTCACTGTAAGTTAAAAATGTTTGCATGCATTTTGTAACTTAAACATAAACAAGATGAATGAATATAAAAAAGATTTTTAATGGTAAATTCTCC
The DNA here is from genome assembly GCF_014805685.1 of Silurus meridionalis. NCBI lineage: Eukaryota > Metazoa > Chordata > Actinopteri > Siluriformes > Siluridae > Silurus > Silurus meridionalis. The sequence continues at coordinate 12,722,341 of NC_060886.1, forward strand.
CTAAGTATTCTTCCAAAAATAATCAGACTACTATATTTATCTCTCTATATTTCCTCTCTTTTGCTTACCTTCCTCTTGTGGTTTTGCTTTTGGAGACACATTCTTGAAAATGTGTTAAATCAACAGTGAGCCTGTATTATTCTAGTTTGATCTTCAATCCGCTCTCAGCAGGGGTAAAGTTTTAGTAGAATGCCTCTGTGACACATGAATTTTAATAAAAAAGTGTCAGTGTTGCCGGATGCTAAGTGTCTCAATCCCCTCAGAGCCAGGTACAGCAGCTCCAGTGCTGGTACCAGTCATGTTACATTCTGACTACTGGGCTACATTTTTTTTTTTTTTACATCTGCGTCTAAGAGATTTATTCCTGACTTCTTTTCTTTTCTTAAATTAGATATTTCATTACATATTTAAAGGCCTTGACTCTTCCCCATCTACTTAAAACATTGTGGTCCACTAATAAGATTGCCTTTCCTGGGCTCGTTAGCATGTCCTAATTAAATCTCAGGTGTTCAGTTCTTCATTAATGAGTCTGCAGTGGCACGGTGAGAAACCCTTACTCCCTGGGCTGTCTCATTTTGCTTCATCGTAGCATTATGGAGCTTGTTGGAGAGAGGGTGGAGGAGAGGGATGAGAGGGCGGGGGCAGTTATTTTCTGCTAGTTTGGTGTGCATATGTGCCCCCTCCACCCTGTCATGCCCTACAGACCCATTCTCACACATTTGAACTGTTAACATGGTGACACCTGCCTGTTTGGCAGAGAGAATGGCGTCTGTTCCATGAAATGGAAGCAATGGAAAGACAGTTTATTCAATTTAGATATGTGTAGGTGAGTGACATCGTAGATGCTAAAATTGAGGATAAACTCATTGCTTGCTCTAGTTTTTTTGTACTTCATTTTCTTTTGTGTGCTAATGCATTTATCAACATAAATTTGCTCTCTAGAAATTTGATACATAAATCTTAACTTTTGCATCAGATGCTTAATACAAACTTAGTGATATTACAAGTCCCGAAAGTGTAATCCATAAAGCTTTTCTTTGGTGTCCTTGACGTGTCTGATGACTCAGCTGTGTGCACTTTTATTCTCCTCCCCACTTTCTTCCTTGTCCCTTTTTTCTCCTTTATCTTTCCCTTTTTATCATATTTCTTCAGGTTTTCAAAAACAAACACTGTTAATGAACTACTGTGCTGACATATGCAGAATGCCCAACAACTAATTTAATACTAGTGCCACTGATCAAATCTCCCTGTGGCCTGTGTGTCCTGCACTGCATCTCAATGAGAGGACGCGGGAGCATGAGCGAGACAGGGTGAGACAGGCACACAGCTAAGTACAGATTCCAAGAGCTCCCTGTTTAAGATAATGATCACATTTTTACAGACTTTGTTTAATGTGCGATTACTGTTTTGTTGCTGATGAAGGTAACGCTGAGTGCTCCATTTTGATGTTGCAGTGTTTGCATAATCAGATGTGCTATAAGGTGGAGTAGTTAGAATGCACAGGGGCTGCGTGGCACCGGTTGCCATGGGGGCAAGCCAAAGTCGCTGATGTGCAGTAAATTGATTTCGATGGAGATCTGAGGGATGAATTGAAAATGAATGCCTTCATAGGTGACCTCTTTGCTAGTGTCACTGAGATTGCCTCCCCAGCATGCTTCATGTTGATTGACAGGTTGACTAACGAGTTCTGCCTCTGTGTGTTATAATTTACCTGTGCAAAAGACGACTTCTACTACCTGCCTAACACACATGCAGTGAGTTATATAGTCTTCATTTGGTAAAAGAAGAGCATTGAAATGTAAGGAAAATAAAATAGTGTGATATATTAAAGAGTGTTTTTGTGTTTTGATCTTCCTTTTTTAAATTGTTTTATTGATTGCTTATTGATGGCTTGCTACACAAGTTTCAGATAAGATCTGGAATGAGGTTTTTAAGCCATTTGAGTATTGTTTGTTATATAAAACATATATATATATATAAAACCCTCATAAATGTACTGCATTTTAGACATTCATCTATGAACAACTTGCTGGTTTAAAATTAGTCTATTCATATTTCTTCTCCACTGCCTAAACATTTTCAAGCATTTTCATTTTGAGTTATAGGTTACATAAGGGTTACATTCAACTACATTCTACAGCTTAGATCTCACAGTGCTCTTCCAAGATGCTCTGAGATGAATTGAGTGAAAGTTGAACAAAGATGTTCCACACATTAAATGAAGAAGATTATAAACTTCCTTAAAAAAACACCAAAATAAGAAAAGGAAGAACTGCTTTAGGGCCTGTTTGATTATCAGCATATTTGAATTAGTAATTACACAGAAATTATTTTTTGAGGAAGGATAAGAAGGGCTTTGTATTTTCATTCACCCAGGCACTCAGGTGTGGAGGTGAGGCCAAAGTAATGCAGAGGGACTGTGGGAGTTGGGGCTGATGGCAATATTAAGGAAGCCAAGGTGACCCGCTGTTAAAAACAGGGGGCAGGAATGTGGAGGAGGCCCAGCTGTTCCCTCTGACAGTAGCCTGGGTAGAGGATTTCTTAGGCAGGCTGTGGGGTCTTTAGCTTGTGCATCTCTAACCTTGCCCCTCTGATTGTGCTGAACACTAATGGAGAAGGCACTCTGAGTGTGCTGTGGACCAGGAAAATCTAAAACAAGAGAAAACTGCTCAGGGAGAACTCTAGCTAAGCCTTACTATGTTGCTCTCATTCTGTGTTTGTGGTATTTTGTTTCACTTTTCCTACATTTTTTTACCCTAACTTTCAATTATTTCAGTTAAACAATACAATCTTTTGGTAACATTTAGTTCATTCCGAGGAGGCAGTTTATAGCTAATAGTGGATTGTGTGCATACTGTCTGAAATAATGGTAAAGAACTCCCATTTTGCATATGGACTGGGCAAACTTGGGGATGTTTTGGCAAAAGTCCCAGTGAGATGCTACACTTTCCCTGTGAAAGTATTTTTTTTGTGTACTCTTGTGCACTTTCAGACACTTGGACACACATATACACATGCACAATAAATGTGTTGTGTTTACCCATTTTAACTAATTAAATAGGTTTTTATGATATGCAGTGTATCAGACATTAAATCTTAATAAAGAATACATTTTTTATGTGATCTGTATAATGAGGTTTAAAGTCTATGCAGTTGGGAGCTAGCGAAAAATATAATTACTCGCTAAATTTGTCCATAGGTATAACAGAATACCAGACGTTTCTCATTAATACCAGTACACAATAAAAAGTGCAACATATTGCATTGCATCCTGATGAGTACTAGCCTGCAGGTTTTTATAGTTTTGTCAAAAAAAGAGCAAAAAGTATGCATTTATGCAGATATGCATTCAGTGTGGTCAGGGTCACTGCAGTATAGAGTGTTTTGAGACATTTAGAAGACATTAAACAGTCCTGTCAGCTCTCTTATCTAGTGGGCTCTCTGCCAATACCTGGAGTTATGCACCATATCTGTGAGTCTTCAGGGGAATAAAGGTGTGTGAAATGACAGGAGTGTCACTGCTTTCTGGGATTGATTTAGCTGCAAGATCTGTTCCACTGACAGCATGCAATGTGCCATGTTTGGGTGTGTGTATTTACCACTGTGGCTGTCATCTCTGTCAGCATTATCTGGAAGAAGTGATTGGGTGGTGATGTCCTATTAGACACCCCCTGTACATTGGGGGGGAGAAGTTGTTGACTATTCCTGCGAGGCAGTATTCCTAGGTAGATTTTGCTTTCTGTCTTGTTTTTCTCTCTCTCTTTCTCCTTTTTACAGACTTTTTTCCTACTTCAATTTTTTCTCTGCCTCCCACATTCTCTCTCTCTCTCTCTCTCTCTCTCTCTCTCTCTCTCTCTCTCTCTCTCTCTTTCTCTGTTCTGGGTCTCAGTCAGGCCCAGATGTCCCTCTGTACTCCTTGTCTCTTTCATGTAGCTGTTAATGAGGGAGTCACATATGGCCTTCACCCTTGTTAGAAGGACTGGGTGACACTTTTGGGGAGTGTGGGGGTGGCTGCGTCGTTCGGGTGGTGAGCATGTGGGTGGGCAGCAGCTCTGTCTCGCTGGCACACAGAGGGCATGTGGAGGGCACAGTTCCAGGCACAGAGGCTGAAAGGTCAGGAAAAATGGTTAAATGTTTGCTACTATTAGTCTAAACTACCCTTAGCATGTCCTTCCTTGTTCGGATGTGTTACAAAATAAGAATAGTATTGGTTGTATGCAATAAGCAGATTTACTATGATTCACCTAGATTACTCCCTCAGTGAAAAATCTTATACATTTTACACTTAATGTCCTTTGCATGTGATTATGTGTGAACCCAAGTATAAATAATGTGATCACATAAAAAAATTTAATTAGCATAATAAATTAATCATATGTAAAAAAATAAATATACTAAAATCATATGAGAGAAATAAAAACGCATACACTGCATGTGGGGAGAAAAAAAACATGTAAGAGTGTGAATAATCAGAACGTGCGTGACTTCTCTGTAAGCGATAGATTCTTACACTGCTCACTGGTGTGTTTGTACCAAAGAAATGGCAGAGGATTAATTGGTGTGTACAAAGTGAAAGTTATGCTGATGTTCACTGTAAACTCTCTGTACTTCAAAAAGAATAACACTCGAAAAAGCTCTGAACACAACAAAGAGAGTTCAAGAGGGTTCAAAGAAATTTTTCATAAATAACCGTAATTTACTTTGCTTGTATTATTTGAATATTCATAATCACCCCAGGTTTCACCTCTCATACACAGGCATTTCTAGTTAAGCATCTCAAAAGTGCTCTCTTGCTCGAGCTGAATGCTAAGATCCAGTGTTTTCATGTTACCACCACTTTAAACACTTCAACTCTTTCATTTATTTCTCAATTCTTATCTTATAGAGCTGTGTGTGATGGTTTAAAACATTTATTGTTTCATTTATTATTTATGTGTGGCTATGAGGATATTACACTCAATGATAATTTATGATCAGATATTTTGTTCATTGATTTCTGTTTAGTGGTGAGTGATCCATGAAGGATTAGCTAACCTTTTTAAATACATGATTATTTATTATGTGATAACATATGAAAAAAAACCCCACACAGGGGCATTTTACCATTATTCAGAAGTATTTAATTAAACATTGATGACATTAGGTGAATAACAGTGGATCCAAAATAATAGATGGAATGAACGGGAGAGAAAAATAGAACCTCATACCCTACACGTGAACTGTGTACATCTGCAGCATCTATAAATTCCGTAAATGAATGCGTGAATTGTTTGTGAACAGATGACCAGCTGAGGTTAATTTTAAATGTCAGTGACACATGACACAGTTTGACATGTTGTGTGTGCCGTATAACAGTTTTATAATCACTGCAAATTGTTTTTGTTTTAAGCAGTCATATTCATGAGCACTGCAGTTCAAAGCAGCTTTCGCTTCTACTTCAAACAAGTATGGACTAAATGTTTCTCTCTTTCTTCTTCTGCAGTATAGCAGGTTCAGCTCTGTTTGGACCTCTAGTGCAAGGTCATCCCACTGCTCTCTGCTTCACTTACAAGTGCCCCCTTTTCATAGGGCCTTCCGACGCTGAGCGAGATCAGGACAATGGACGGGGATGAAAAAAGAAGTAGAAGAAGAAAAAGAATAGTTCAAAAGAGATAAAGGATACATGAGAAGATAGCTGACGAGTGAAAGGGAAGGTGAAGGGAGGGCAAGAGAGTTTCGAAAGCAGAGCACTAAGATGGAGAAAGATGAACAGTTAGAGTGCACAACAGAAGACAGAGCTAAGTGCAACAAGAATAGGTAAGTGCCCTACCATGCTAGAGAAAGTGGACACCACACTGGTATCTGCCCATCCAATGCTTTTAGCCATCTTATGACCTGAGGTTACTAAAAAAAAGAAAAAGAACAAGCAGGGAGATGCTCTGTGTCACTGCTCTTTACATGAACCTGAAAGTGAACAGATTCTTTTGAACAAGTTAAAATAATTAATGCTTTATCAGAATAAAGATGCAGAGCAACATATAGAATATGATTTAAACTGTTTATAAGTGCACTGAGCAGAAAAACACACCATAAGAAATTTACTAGTTATGATTGGGGTGTGTGGGTATGTGTCTGTGTGTGTGGGGGGTGGGGGTTTGGGGAATGAATGCAAGATATTTAGTTATTCAGGGATATTTTTGCTAAGGTATATGTCAAACAGCTTTATTTACATATTCATTTTTATTTTTGTAAAAAATTTAATTTTTATTAAACAGTAAATTATTTATTAAACTTTTATTATATTGTCAAATTGGTTCATTTTATTCCTGTGATATTTCTAGTATTATCTGTTAAATTAAAGAAATATATTGCACTTCTGTCATGTTGATTGACGTGTATTTTGCTACGAGTAATTCTTTAAATTGATTTGAAAATTAATTAGTTGATTTTAAAATTAAATTGTTAAAAAAATAAGTTATTGGCCAATAACTAAGACTTCAATAATAGCATGGGTTTCTGAAAGGCAATTTCTAGAGAGAATTTTAAATTGTGTATATCTGATTCTGGTAAATTCCTCTATTATATAGCTAATTGTGTTATTATACTGTCTTTTTATCTCTTAGCTAAAAAAGTTTTGAGAGGGTTGAAAAGTTCATTGGATAATTAAGGGTTCATAGCTTTCTGAAAGGATTCTGCTTTTTTCTGTACCCATTTACGAGATCTCTGTCTGATTAGGGAAACACTTTGGTGTATGGCACTTCAAGGAATCTTTAGTGTTTCCTGGAGAGGGCTACTTTTTGAAGTGTAAGAGTGTATTGTCTGATGCTTATACATATATAATTAATTAGAGTTTAGTATTATATATTATAAGTAGTATACATTCTATGTATTATTCAGAACCATTCAAAGCCACTTAATCCTTTCAATATATTAACAATTTTTAGGTAGTTTTTGATGATATTGAAATACACATTCTCAATAATGTATACAATAATTCATAATGTGTGTGTGTCCATCTCTCTATCGCTCTCTCTCTCTCTCTGTGTATATATATATATATATATATATATATATATATATATATATATATATATACTTTTTTCTTGATAATTTTTATTACATTTTTTTATAGCATGATGTGACTTAAAACCCATCCTAAAAAGTCGAATGATTTTTATTTATTTATTTATTTTTTACCCTAGGTCATCAAGGTCTAAGTGACAGTTGAACTAAAATGTTCCTGATGTGTGCTGGCTAGAACTGCTGGTTGTGTGAGTGTTTTGTGAGTGTGTGGTGGAAAAAGCTCGATGCAGGCAGACATTCAGACAGCCTGTCTGCTGTGCGCCGGCTGCACACGTTTTTTCCCCTCTGTAAAAATATCACACCTTATTTACAATTCAATGAGGTGCACTGGGTAAGAGTAACAAAGCCTCCCTCTCTCTCTCTCTCTCTCTCTCTCTCTCTCTCTCTCTCTCTCTCTCTCTCTTCCTATTTTCCCTTGCTCTCCCCCCTTATTTCTCCATTTCTATCTATCTCTTCCCTTCCCTGCCTCTCACTTTCTCTCTTGCCCCTTTTTTTTGGCTTTCTGTCCTCTCTCTCTTTCTCTTACCGTTCTTCTCTCTTCTTTCATTTTCTCTCGGATGTTTTGGCTTAAGCATTGCTCGGTGCACCAAGAACAAATAATCAGGAAAAGAACATACATCACTTCTCTTTACCCAAGTCTGAATATTTAGAATTTTGGGTTCGTTCTCTGTTGATGCATCTTCTTTTAATTTAAATGAATTGAATGAAAAACAGGTCAGAAACAGATGTTTCAAGCATCCAAGGGCTTACTAGTAATTATATCATGCCAAACTGCTGTGAGCTGATGCAGTTCTTATTGTATTATGAGCAGTAAAAAAAAAAAAAGCCCTGAGGATTTTTTTTCCCAAAACAGTTTAAGTTGTTGACAGAGAATAAAAGGGTGAAAAAGCTCTTTGTTGAAGCTTGTTTGTAAAGGAAACACTTTCCTTTTTCGAAATGATTTTTTTAACACTGTCCACATGTTTTATTAAAATTAGACCCTATTTTGGATTTTAAAATAATCTGGGAAAATTTATTGTGTGCTGTTGTGATAGAACTCGGGCAATGTTCTCCCATGCAGTGGCATTATAATTTAACAAAAACAAAGATTGTGAAATTTAAGGAATATATCCTCAATGCTTTTACACACAATTTTTATGCGCCTAGACAGTATCACACTTTGCATGTGGATCTCATGCAATTTCTCTTCTGGTAGATTATGTGCCGATAAATATTATGGTTTTAACTTAAGAAGAAAATACTGATGTCCATCCTACCTGCCCATAACTCACTCTCCCCTTAGCAGGAGTGTATCAGCCTGAGCAGCTGTCCAGATGTGGCTCTTACATATTCATGGGTTCGGCTGTTTCTGTCAGGGTTGTCATGGTGACGTTTCCAGTGCAGTTAGATGCCAGTGAGAGTTTCTCTCTCATCCATCACCAGTGCCAAAGGTCAGCGTTAACCTCATTCACACTCTGCATTTTAATAACCCACTGCCTTTCACAGGTTTTACTCAATGGTTGATACTGAATGATTATAACATACACAACAGTTTCATCAGAAATCAACTTCAAACTCTTTTTAGGTTCTCCTCTCATGATTTAATAAGTGTTGCTGTATAAAAGGCAGTTATTACTCTTTTAAATAAGACGAATAATTCATGGTTTTGTGCTTGATTCCAGAGACAAAACTGAATCTTGTGCTGAGGAAGCAGAAGTGAATCAGTGTTGAATAAGGCAAAATGTGTCTGTAAGGAACTTGTCTGCTCTCCACATCCAGAGTTGACTAAAATAATTGAGTTTATTTGCAGTCCAAGCTTGAACAAAGTTTTGTTTTAAGTATTCGGAATGCAGCGCACGTGCCATGCAACTTATTTATGAAATATTTCTTAAATTAATTTGTCATAAAAGGATTTTAATGTTTATAAATCTGATATTGTATGCTTTATTTTATAATTGTTTTCAAATTAAATCAGTTGAATTTATATTTCGCAATGGTACAAATGGTATATGTATTGTATTGTTATCGGCAGTCAAGAAATCTGCTTTACTGGTTTTGAAAAAATAATCTTTAAAACTAATTTAAATTTTTAAACTAATTTTGATTTATTACTACAAAAATGTAAATACAATTTCAAAATTAAGCATGATGATATATAAAATATAAATCTATACTAATTCATGTAGTGTGAAATTCTATGTAAAGCAACCTTTATATGTGACCTTATATTTGTGGCAGAAGTATAATGTAACAATTAAATGTATTTATTCTTATTCTGTATTTATTTTGTTATTATAATAATAATAATAATAATTATTATTATTATTATTAATAATAATAATAATAATAATACTATTATTGTTATTATTATTATTATTATTATTATTATTATTATTATTATTATTATTATTATTATTATTATTATTAGTGTTACTAGTATTATTATTCTGTGTTGCAGTAATACATGTGCAAAAAAAATTGGAACTGCTTTGTATTATATACAGCAGAAGATGGAATCTAGAAGAGAAAAAGAATAAAGGTCATGACAGTAAATGACCTGCCACTCAAGAAAGAGTGTAATTTAAAGCATCACTGTAAGACCAAAGAGAAGGAGGTAGGAGGTAGATTTGGACTTGAAGTCAGTTATACAGTTTGAAAGAAATTATAGAGAACAATAGAGCTTAGTAACTAAAATAAATTACAGATGGTATGTTACAGATGTTTTGAGTAGTGAGTAAGATAAATAAAATAGTTAAAATATATATATGTGTGTGTGTGTGTGTGTGTGTGCGTGTGTGTGTGTGTGTGTGTGTGTGTGTGTGTGTGTGTGTGTGTATGTAAAATCACAAATTAAAAAGAAAAATGCATGCAAGATGCATGTGAAGTCCAAGACACAGTCACACCCCAATACACACTTGTGCTAATTTTCCCACTATGCTGCTTTCACTCTGTGGAGTCAGGCTGCTCGGGGTGTGCAGAGTGGAGAAAGGAGGGGTGTAAGAGAGGGGTGAGGGGGCAACAGTATCCAGAAGAAAATGTGCACAAAGCTGTGGTAATGAATATTCATCTGTGACGGCGGCTGGGGCCGTGGCATGTTCTTCTGGCTGAGAGGAGCGAGTGGGCCGGGGGTGGGGGAACATAAAAGCCCGTGGCCGATCCCATTACCCAATGCTGTGCAGGCTTAATGTGATTCAACCAGTAGTGTGTGTTCTGCCGGGACGCTCAGTTTTAATCCAAAGCTTTAAACGGCAGCCATACCACATTCTCACAGGCTAAAGTACACGTGAGCTGATCCCACACGTCTCAAACACAAACAGCTGATGTTAGAAATCCTTATTTGGGTAATTTTAGCATATATTATGTGACAGCTAAAAGGCTTTTTATGTCCGTGGAAATTTGTTGTATGATGAGAATATATGTCTCTGCACCCTTTATTCTGTTTTTTTTTTTTTTTTTTTTTAATTATTAATGATAAAATAGGGTGCAGCATAACTATCATAATGTTACTAATATGTACAAAAATGAATGCAGTATATTAGATCTCTTTTCTCCTTTTAAGGAAAATTGGCTTGAAAATGATTAATAGATTAATTGCAAAGTCGTCTTTCCAATCTCTTTCTGTCTCACCCATGTGAGTACATGTGCTCTTAGATGGCTGTTCAAGCAAGCTTTGGCATATTTACTCAGTGACTCTCTGGGCTGCACAACCCATTACTGCATTTGACTGTCTATTTTTGGTGTGTAGACATATATCTCCTCTCATTTACTCAAATTTCTGTAGTGCCAAATGAATATTTTTGACTTTGAGCAGCATACTTTATAAGAACAATCGATCTGATCACCAGACACACAGTGTATGTCTGCACACAGATTGCATGTAATGTTATTCAGCTGTATTAGTTTTATAATTGTTTGTGAAACTCTAGCCACAGTACAGACGGCTTCAGAACTGCTGGGGACTTTTTTTTGACAGTCCCTCACTGAACATTGTAAGAGGCTTTGGCTTGTTTGAGTTACATTGATTTTCTGAGTGCACTCAAATGACCTTTATTACTGCTCTCTCTGTATGACATGTAGCTTTGGACTGGTAATCCACAGTGAGAGGTGATATAGTGTCAGCCTGTAGATCCAGAAGAGGGCATGGTATTAAAACATAACACTGTTGAACAGGGCTACAGCTAAAGCCACACATATGTATATAAAAAGACAGGCAAAAAATTGGAACAGGAAAATTAAAGCGCCTTTGTGAGGTGTGCTGCTGCAAGCATTTAGGCAAACACAATTTTAAGCTTATCGTGGCAAGCACTCTTTCCCAATCATCCCTAACAGCACCTCGCCTCTCGCTCACTCCAATCCGGATCATTTTCAAATGCAAATAGCAGCACTTCACAGTAATCTCACCCAACACAGAGGCGAATCTATTTGCATTCGTAAGTTGGACGCTACTGCAATAAGTCTTAAACACACTATCAGCATAAAGTAGGTAGAAAAATGTACTTTGTTAAATTTGGCAAAAGCATTGATGAATAATTAATTTACTATTATTGAAAAATGTAATGGCATTGTTACTGATCATTTTCCTATGTGGATTTAACAATTTATATATAATGTAATTGTCCAGGTCCTACCTGCATTCCCTTGCAGAACTGTCACACGGATGTCATGTTTTTTACACACATGTAATGGACTCCTCATAACTAGCGTGTGTGTTTGTTTTAATTTAGATTTTTACATGTGATTTATTTATTTTTATGTTTTTAATTTTTCATGCAACTAATTAAATTTCACATCTGCTTACATATCGTTCATGCTAAATGCACCTTCATATGTTATAAACTGCCACTATGCCACCATGTCAGAGGGCAACAACTTGGATAAGAGTGAAAACTACATAAGGCTCACAGAGGCCCATGAAATGTCATCATTCCCACCAAAAAGGGGGAGCCTGCATATATTCAATGACTCTTAAAGTGAAGTCTTTAAAAGATATACCACTTAGTGGATTATTCCTGATAACACTGAGGTTGACAGTGTATTATGGACAGTAAACAGTTTTCAGGCTGTATACTAAAGCAAACACCAATTGTTACCTTCAGTTAATTATGGACAGTAACACCAATTAAATTTTTTCTGCCTTTCCCTTTTTACCACTATGACTTTTTTTTTTTATTTCTGAAAGACAAAGCAAAAATCTTACTAAATTATGTTTATTGTCAAGTATTCGTTCTTTTAAAGGATTCTACCAATACAGAAGTTAGATCAGAAATACAAGCACTGCTTGTAGTTGCACTCTAAAACTGTATATAACAGCTAAAGGACAAGGCTCATAGCACACTGAGTGAGCATTTACTCTGGCTGATGATAAAGCCAGATGGATTATGATACAGAGCCAACCATCTTTAGGGAGAACGCCAGTGGTTTCACACTTGGGGAGAGAAAGAGAGCGTGTAAGTGTGACAGGATAAATTCATCAACCCGCTAATGTGTGCGTTTGCGTGTTCCAGGATGCTGGAACATCATCAAGCACATTCTTAAAAGTATATTGCATTATGGCTTCATGTCTTTTGAGGTGAAATGATCATCAATCAAACCCAATATCGAGTATGAGAACATTTTAGCAGGTGAAAGTCTCCTTTTTATAGTCAAAAGTACAGCAGACCAAATGAGAGCTGAAAAATGAGAGAAATAAGTAGTAAAATGCCTTGTTGCTTTGCTCATGTAGGAGTTAGCACCTCATTAGCAAGTACAAGTCTTGTGGGGGCGAAAGTGATGGAGAGGAAGAGATGGAGAATGAAAAGAAAGGAGGTGGAGTGAAGGGATTCAGGAATTGTAGCCTCTTGTGGGAGAAAAGATGCTGTTTGCTGCAATTGATTGGCTTATTTGTAGCCTACTTTAGGAGGCTTTTGAAACTTAAAACATTTTCCTATTGTTAAAAACATGCATAAAAAAGATTCCAACACATTATATACCAGTGCTAATATATGGTCAGATCCAAAAGGTAGTTACTTAAGATATAATCATTTGGGAATATGAGCAAATGTTAATGTGTGCCTAGAGTGCTGACAGCACTGCTGCCACATCTAAAATGGAAAGACTTTGAAGCAAAGTGTTGTTATGCCCTATACCTTGGTACTGGAATACTAATGTCCATACAGAGTTTGAAGCAGTAAGGCTGAGCTGTGCTCAGAGCTGGGTGTGTTATCAATGTTCTAAGAAGGTCGTCATTTGAAAAAGAGCCCTCTGCATTAGCATTCATAATTGCCTACATGACGTACTTGACATGGTTCGTTTACCAGAGAGTGTGGAAACAAGCTGGCAGGAATATGTTCTTTAATTAAGAATATGACTAAAGAACACGTCCCCCATGACCGCTAATGGAAATGTTTGTTAATTCAGTTATCTGGGCATGAAATTCCTTTGGCTGTGACTGGCAGAATAAGGTCATTTGTCATATAAAATAACACAAATCTTCCAATCAATCCATAGAGATTAACAAAAGGTGTATTAGGTTTTATATTCATTCAGTAAATGTAATCTTTTTTTTTTAACATCAAAAGCTAAATTTCTTTTCTCCAACAGATTGAAGACTCTAAAGCAATAGAAGAAAGAAATGCAGCTGTTCAAGTATGTGTTTTTTAATCAAAGCATGATCAAATACATAGGTGTATCTGACTGTGAATAATATATTAATGCTCTTACAAAGGCATTGCCACAGGCTATGTGTAGTGAAGGAAGCACTGAGGGATTCATCAATGTCCTCCGGTTTTCATATACTTTTTTGCTGAGTCCACAGAGTGAAGGAAAGTACACAGTTCACTGTGAAGTTATAGAACTCATCTTGGATGATACAGAGACAGGCAAAAGGCACTAAAAGAAGTTATGCGGCATACCCATGTATTTTCTTTTTCTTACAGAGGGACCTAGAAAATTGTGAAATTGAACATATGAACTTTTTTCCAATTTCTAAATAATCCAGTTTATAACAAATCCCTGAATTTTCAATGCGCTTTCCGAGCCACAGAGTAATGTATTAAGTGTTGTTTGATAATGCTGTATTCAGCGTTGGTCTCTTAAGGTTATTTATGTGCGAAAAGTTCTTATTCGGACTCAAGTGCAATTCACACCTCTAAGGTTGTGAGATTTGAGTCGCACTCTCAGGTCAGGAATTATTCAATTGCATCCACTTTTAAACAGATGCACCTTGTTTTAATTGTAAAAGGAAATTCATTAAAAAGACAATGCATAAAGATAAAAGATATGTATTTTCCTCATTGCTATCAAATGTAGTACAAAAACAAAAGACAATTTCAATATTCAGACAAATACAACAGATATTATACAGTATGAATATATATTAATATGTTAGTATATTTATGTTTCCCCAAACTGCCATTTCACAATATTTTGTCTTTTCGCATTGTTCCAAAAGTCTTTTTGGGTGTTTTATTGGACCTCAAATTGTCAGACCTTTTTGTCCTAACTGATATCATGCACAATCAACATTGCCTACAGCTGAGACTAACTGCTGTTTAAACTCTGCCCAAGGTATACAAATCTGTCTACATTTATGTCCGTGGTTGACCTTAAGTGTTGCCCATTGTTCCTTGACTATGCATAAAAGTGCTCATAGAAAGTTTGCTAAGAGTGTGGGTTTCCTAAAATTAACTGGAAGACGATGTCAACAGCAGTTAAAGTACCAATTCTTACACATTACAGTCTCTGTAGTTGGAAAGCTGCATTGATCTTTTAGCAATCAACCCACTGTTAATTAGTAATTCCCTGTTCTTAGTAAGGCTTTACATTTTTTTGGCAGTATTGATAGGGTTTGGAGGTTACATTTTCTTAGGAGAGAAGCAGAACACAAGGCTTAAATCACTGTGATTGTTTTTGTTATTTTAATTATTTTTCTCTTACGCAGTTATCTGCTTATGCTTAATACCACTGGTGGACAGTAAAAAAGTAAATGTAATTTGTTACTGCACTTAAGTAGCTTTTTCACATATCTGTACTTTACTGTAGTATTTCCATTTGGGGACACACTTACTTTAACTTCACTACATTTTAAAGTCAAATATCATACTTTTTACTTAATTACATTTTGTGAAATCAGTCGTTCATTTGTATTTATTTAGTGGATAAAAACCAATCAGGGTAGAGCACGCACTCTGTTTTAAACTTGGTCTGATTGCCACTTGGTGGTGTCTACTTAGCATGAAAATACAGTTCAGTGTCAATTCAACAGCAAGCAGAACATTTTGAGAGAAATAAATGAGAGAAGAAACTCCTGTCTAACTTGCCACTGCACCCGTGACCTTATTTGCGAGATTTATTTATTTTTGTATTTTTTTTATGGGCTCATCATAATTGTAATAGATATCAATCAGTGTTGGAGTAATTAATATCATTTTATTAATAGATTGGTGTACTAAAAGTAACATTAGAGACTTTTCACATAAACTGAGTTGATTGAGCAAAAATCATAATAGGAACATTATAGCTACAATAAATCATAGTACTTTGGATAATTAAGTACATTTTACTCAAGTAAAAGTGTAAAAGGAGCACTTTTACTGGAGTAATATTTTACTTACAGTTTCTTTACTTTAACTTAACTACATGATTTGTGTACATCCTCCACCACCGTTTAATACTATTATACATACTTTATGACTGAAATAATCAAAACATTACCTTCAGTTCTTAAGTGAGATTACTATTTTACTCTCTATACACTTTTTTCTCTCTAAGTTGTAGGAAACAACCCTGATAGCTAGATTCACAATTTGAGTAACTGGTTCGGTTTGGAAACAGACAGGCAGAGTAAGAGTCTGAATGCTGTCTGATGCAGTCGTGCATGGCAGGATGTGAATGACTTCTGTCAGAAAAAAATAGCTCTTACTGTCCCTCCATCCACGTTTCATCACCCTCATAACACTGATACAGCTTGTGATCATCTCTCTCATCACTTCTGCTGCGTCAGCAGCATTCAAACACTGACTACACCCAAATGTGTGACCACTTCAGGATGTGTGAATCATATGACTTTATAAAGTGATTGCAAATGATTGAAATAAAAAGGAAGCCAGTTTAAAGTAGCACAAAATATTTGGCAAAAAATGTTGTCAGACACTGTTTGTTTTCTCACGCAATGTGCAATATAAGCTCAGAAAATAATACATGTAATACATGCAGGTGGGTGTAGATAAACATAGTTTGTTAATAGTTATGCATGTAATAACTGTAAGGATGAATCATAGCATGTTCTATGAAATTGTCCCACAGTAGATTATTATTCTGCAATATCATGATCTGAAGGATGCTATTTCCCTAATACCATACCACAATTGAACAACATCACAGAACGATAGATCCCATGTAAACAAATGTTAAATAAGTGTCTCCTTGCAGAAATCTTCACGTTTTAAACCTTTGTATTATTAGACTTGAATGTCCACAAGTCCATGTGATGAGCCTTTGCTATAGAAATGATATTGTACTGAAAGAAAAAACAACTTAAAAAAAAAGTATCATTTAAAATATTATTGAATAACAATTATTAGACTCTTTTGTTGGAAATAACACATCTCAACATATTTTCTTTGGTATAGTTTTATATGTCTTGATATTTCCTTTAAAATCTTTATAATAGTAGTACTAAATATGATGATAATAACAATAATTACTATTATTGTTATTATTATTTTCTTAGACCTTTAATCTCATATAAATGTATTATTTTTACAGTGTATTCATTGTATTTTGTAAGAAATATATTTTCAACATATTGCAGATATGTTCAATATAAAGCATCTCTATGCAATTTCTTTGTTTCCGTTGCCATTTCCTATTATTGAGCCCTGGTTTCCTTTGCACGCTTATCCAGTGCTAGTGCTGCAATTGCTTTTTGAATGAAATAGAACAAGTTTTCGTCCACGTTTAATTGAAACGTGAACTACACAGCGGTTCACTGCAACAGCTGTGATTTCTCTCGCTGATGATAAAGGCTGCCGCTATTTGTCTGGCTATCAGTTTGGTCATGTGTGTAATTGCCTTTTACTATTCTCTGGCCACAAAATGTATGAGAGTGATGCATGAGAAAGAAGCAGCACCAATTCAACGGAGTGCTGACCAAATCTGCGTAGGTAATGGCCATTAAAAATACATTTATGCTAAAATGTTTCAAATAGTTCCATCCCATAATTATGTTTTTTAGGCAGATGAATTTTTTTAGGAAAACTTTAAAAAATTAAACGGATCTGTATAAATAACCTAAAGAAAACAAAAGCAGGCCACTAGGTATAGTGCCATATGCCTGGTTGGTATTGGTTTGTTTAACTGTGTACCTGAACTTCACTCTCAAGAGAATTCCTTGACACCTTGACCATACTCTAGTACATACACTCTGATCTATGATCCTCATGGACCCTCCTGTCAGCTTCCTCTTGGACAAATCTTATATATGACCTATGAAATTTCACCTTGAACATAGACAAATACTGAAGCTTGACCTCTGCCATGACCCTTGATCCTTTCTAGCTTTTTCCAGTGGAATTAGATGTGTATGGGAGAAAAATCAACAGGACGCTACGCCAACTGGTGAACTTCAATCCAAATCAGTACTGACAATGTTACCCATTTCCAGCCTCTGGCTCTCTGTTTGCCCATTGGGTGGTTATCAGTGTGGGTTAAAACGAGTCAATAATGTTTCACAAGGGCAAGATATCCCCCAGAGTGCAACGCGTTTTCTGAAGTAAGAGTGAGAGACAGACAGAGAGAGAGAGAGAGCAAAAGAGAGAAAGAGAGCATGCACACATTGAACAAAATAGAGGGATAGTTATAAAGAGGGAGAGAGATTTTTTCTAAAAGCACCATTGGTAGCTTACTGCTTTATCATATTGATCTTGTTGCCAAACACACACATGCACAAAGTGGAGAGCAAATTCTCAGACCACACACAGCTCAACAGCCCAAGCAATGAATGTGTAGGTGTTTGGCATTTAAGTATGAAAAAAACATACAAAATGCATTTTGTTTAAGTAAAACATTCAACAGCATGATGTGATTATTGGGGCAACAGAAGAAGCTGATTATTGTTCTTTTTAGATTGTTTTATTCTTCTGATGCCACAGTTTGGCAACAATCAAATTGTTTTCGTTATTTAGAAATCGCATGCCATACTTTCTGTTAAAAGGTAATACTTATATTTACTATTGTGGAACATCCACAAAACAAGGCAAGGCAAGTCAAGTCAAGTCAAGTTTATTTCTATAGCGCTTTTCACAACAGACATTGTCTCAAAGCAGCTTTACAACTTATATTAATGAGAAACTGGTTAAACATCTTTCTATGCTACCAAACTCACCAGTTGATGCTGGAGAATACTTTAATAAATGTTAAAAACAGTGGGCTCCCTCATATGAACATTCATAAACTTAAAAATAAAATATTTAGTTTTTTAATCTAGTTAATATATGAATAAGTTTTTTTATTTGGAGATGCACATTGAGTTTAAC
This sequence comes from Silurus meridionalis, assembly GCF_014805685.1. NCBI lineage: Eukaryota > Metazoa > Chordata > Actinopteri > Siluriformes > Siluridae > Silurus > Silurus meridionalis. Next base: position 12,740,895 of record NC_060886.1, read on the forward strand.
ACACGACTTGCCTCTTGCAAACTGTAAGAGTCATGTTGCTATTGAAAATAAAGTGTAGATTAATTAGTAATAATCATTTATTAAAATACACTGATCAATTGGTTGGCTTCCAATTATAAGTGTATTAAAAACCAAGGTTTATATTTAAACAGAATTTAAATGTCATTTAGTGATGGCTGTCACATAGCAGATATAGTTTTAGTTGTAATTCCTGCATGCTGGATGAGTGTGGAGTGGTTGGCTCAGGAGCAGAGGCTAGAGCATTAGTGAGAGGAGCAGGGAGCAGGAGAGCAGCAGCAGTGAAATATTTATAAAGGTTTGACTTGCTTGTTTCCCTCAGGAACAGCACATGCATGCTGGAGATAGCTGCAAGCCATACAGAGCAGCAGGTCAGGTTCTGAGCTTTGCACATCATAGAGAAGTAGAACATGTCAATGAGTCAGTGAGGGAGGAGGAGGGTACAGGGAAAGTGCACTTGGAGGCATATTGGGGCTTTGGAGATTTATAGATTTTTTTTTTTCCCACAATTTTCTTTCTTCTTATTGTTGTTTTTGACAGATACCTTTCCTGTTTGTTTTCTTCTGTTCAGATCAAAAAGTGTCTGTGTGATATTGAATCTGACAGATACCTGTATACATATCAAACTAAATTTAGTCCTGTGGTTTTGACATCTTTCGTGTGAGATTGAAACAGATTAAATTTTTATTTTAGTAACAACAGGTTTTGCATTATGTTTAATTGTATGTAAACAGACAACTAGTAGGTACAAAAGCCCTGAGGTCAGTATAAGGTTGTGAATAATTGCAATGAAGACAGCACGTTATTTTCAGAGACAGTTCCAAATTTACTGCCTGATTATTACAGCACATACACAGTGCATATATATATATATATATATATATATATATATATATATATATATATATATATATATATATATATATATATATTTATTTATTTATAAAAATGTATATATTTAATTGGAGATTAATTGATTTAACCTTACAGCGGAGAACTAAGCAGATTTAAAATCCCTTGCACAAGCACATTTTTATCTTACTATTTTGTCTATCTGTGAACATCACCCCAATCACGTCCAGACTTGATCAATAGGTCATCAGACAGAGGTCAAGGTCATTGGTCAACACTAGTCTGATCGGGAGAGTTTGTTCAGATATGGGGATTAGGCTGTGTTTGGGGGCATTTGGTGCAGAGAAAAATGGCGATCACTGATTCAGGAGCCCGCAGGAATGTGGGGCCCCATCCTCCCATCCATAAGCTTTTTCTTAAACAGATCATTTATTCTGTCTCATATGGCAGAGAAGGAAAATTATCGATCAGGACACTGTTTCACGCTAGCCTCTGAGAAGCTGCCACCTGAGCCTGAAGAAGGAATAGCTGCTGACAGAAAAGGGCCAGACAAAATAGGAGCTCTTAGAGGATTTCACGTTTTATGAATTTCTTTTTATTGGGGATTTTACTGCAAACAGTGTCAAGAGCTAGCGGGTTCAAACGAGACGTGGGTGATTTGGTGGAATAAGATTTAATCCCCACATTACTGCTGCAGTTGTGCAGTTAGAATGGTGGCTTTTGAGGCAAGACAGGAAAGTCTAACAGAGTTTGCTCAGGTACCTTTTGAAAGGAGTTCTTCAGCTTCATCAAAGCCTCCACTGAAGCAGCATGCAGCCCTTTTCCATTCTTCTTGTTTTAGAAGCTGTTGTGATCACATTTATTAATCTCATGCCAATAGAACAAAGGCCTGTGTGTTCAAACAGCAATTACTCCCCCGTCTTTGGAGATACTGTCCAGGCATAATTGGATTTAAATGAACTCAAATCTTCCTTTGTTATGGCACATAACACGCAATGCTTTTTAATTAAGATTGCTGGGCTTGAGTAATGATACAGGCCCATGTTGAGAGGTGCAGCCTCTTTCATGTTCCATTCTTCAAACAGCGCTGTGAGACAGGGAGCCGACGTGGAGCAAGGGCCAGCCCGCTGTCTGCCTCAGCGGGGAAGGGTGTGGTTTAATTAAGATCCCACCTTATCTGCTCCATCTGTGCTTCCGCTAGGAAGATGAGATGTTGGGTGTTTGAGCTTCTGTCATCAACACTGCTGATGTTCACACACCACTGTTTCTCGCCTGCACTCGTCTCTCGCTTCACCTGGAGTGGTTGATGTAAACACAGGAGACTGTGATAGCGATACCCAGATTGGTTTGGACTTAATTTAACAATGCTGTGAGATGTGTCAAGCTAGGTGTTAGTGCAGTTCTTACAGAAATGCACAACATAGCACAGGTTAACATAAAAGTAGATAAGAGTGTTTTTACTGCACTATACAGAATTAAAAATATGAAGCTGAAAAAATGTGTTCATCTTATGTGTGGCTGTTAATAAATAGAACCTGTATCTTCACCTTGATACTGTTGTGATATGGTGTAGGATTGAATGCAAAAAAACAAAACAAAAACAAAAACGCCAAGCTAAATGATTTAGGAAGTCTCCACTATTAATATGATGAAACTTTAAGTAATACAAACTTTTTTTTTGTATTTGAGTTGAAATTTGCTAATTTCTTTTTTCTAATTTCTCAATTTGTACATCATTTATTATATCATTTATTATATCACAAAGTTTATCTTTACAAAAATTTTCTGGCAGGCCCTCCAGGTACATACAGTTTTTAGGGGTCAGCCCTTTCTAACAGCAAAAACAGTTCCATGTTTCTGCTCTATCTGTAATATGAAATTACTTCTGGAATGAGGAAAAGCCAAAGTAAAACCATTTATACAGTTTTATATTGATGTTATAATGTAAGCGATGGCTGGAACTTTGTGGATGTCCCTCAAGAACTAACTATAAACAAATAAAATGCACAACATATTCTTTAAGAACTTAATTTTTTAGCATTGACTTGAACTGCTATAGAATGAGTAAAACACTTTTGAATGTGCTGCATGTGAAAGACAAACTTCGGGAATTGCTTCATGTCTGGCTGCATCACAATACTGCTGATTATTTTACTGTACAACCTGCTATTCTATTTTTACATATTCTATGTAAATGAATTAAATAGATTTCTGCTTAAACAGTTAATTGGAACATGATTGTATAATGTAGCAGTAAAGAATAAATAAAGAGTTGCCTAATGGGAAATAAATTTGAGGAATGAGAAACGCAATAGTGATTAATTTAATTACCCAACATTACTTAATTACATTTCCCATATGGATATTTAATTAAGAAAAGTGGTCGGTTTTTTCCTTGATAAACTGAAGGCCATTTGTGTTAGGACCAGTCATTTTACTCTCCTCGGTATTACATCTTATAGTAAATCATATGGGTCATAGGCTAGTAAAGCACTAACCCACATCCTCCTAATTATAGCCCCCATCGTCTGCTCACTCAACTCTTTCTCTATCGGTGAATGTGTTTTTTTACCTCATTCACTTTCTTTAGCACAGCGTCATAGAAAAGTCATAGATAACAGGAAGTAGTTTAAGACTAGGCAGCAGAATGGAATGAAACCCTTACCATGTTGTGCTGACAGTGATGCACTAAGGGAAAAGCTTGGTCTGTAAATGGGTAATGGCACAATGATGACCTAGAGCTTTTGATGAAGTGTCTGAGTTACAGCTGGCTGCATTTCATGCCTGGAGTTTTAAATCAAGAGCAGACTGTATGATTGATAGGTTATTGTTTTCCCCATATTTTACACCATGTAGTCTGTCCACACGCTTCACAGTATGAGGTGTCATCAATCAGATGGTGGAATAACACACTCCTCATTTATGCACTATATAGAAGCTTGCAACTCTGATCTACTGGGCAGCAATATTACCCTCCTCTTCCTCTCTCTGTCTCTCTCTCTGTTGTTGATGTGTACTAACTCGAAGATGGTAGCAAGAATTGTTGTCATCCAGGCATTAATCTTTGAAAGTTGTGTTTGTGAATGTTTTTTTCTGTTCAAAAGATCTATTTGAATATAGTTATAATGGGTGAAAATCAAACACGCATTTAGTTAAGATATATGATGCAAAACAGTCAAGAGTATGATACGGAACTGTATGCTTTCCAAACTAATCTGTTGTAAGTGGTTTACTAATCAATCTCCCTATACGCTCTTTCTCCCTATGCGCGCTCTCTCTTTCTCTCTCTTTCTCTTTCTCTTTCTCTCCAACACAATTTACACATCATACGACCTATGTTCACTATTTAACTAATAAGCTAATACATTTTTTAGATTATCTCATGCTTAATGTACTGGGTAATTCATTTTAAGGACTGGCTTTCCAGTTATAGGTATCTTTGAATATACAGTATCTCATATAGAAGAATATATAATAATATAATTACATTGTGTTTACCAACAGTTATGTATGTATGTTAAATAGAATGTGGGTAAATAAACTAATGCAAAAACTAATATAATATTCCTTATCTTTTAAGTTGTATCTTAACTTGAAAGTTGTGACCAACAGGACATGTTAAAACCAGAGTGTGTGGAAGTCTCTGTGGTTGTTCATTAAGAGGGAAATTATCTCCAAGTGGAGTCTTAATTATCCAAGCATATGAAGATAACTAATGACTATGGGAGCGAGAACACCTCCACTGTTGACTTGAGTACACATACACTCATCTGTAGAAGTGTATACACACACACACACACACACACACACACAAACACAGTTTAGTTAAATTCATCCTGCTTTTTTCGGTTTACTCTTTCTCTTGCAGATAGTTAACTCTTACCCATTACCACTCTTGTCCTCTGTCAGTTTTTTCAATACATTTCTATACTCTTTCCTTCTTTTTTTTGCCTTCTGAGATCAATAGTTACAAAAGCAGCTTGGTCTCTCTCTCTCTCTCTCTCTCTCTCTCTCTCTCTCTCTCTCTCTCTCTCTCTCTCTCTCTCTCTCTCTCTCTCTCTCTCTCTCTGTCTTCTTCTCTTACTCTGCTGCCGCTTCTTCTCTATGCTTTTTGAGAGGAAGAAGTTGCTTTAGTGAACAGTTGCAGCTGGTTTGTTCAGGAATTAATCATGATGATTAATTGGGCTTCAAGTTAAATATCCACAGAGCGACGTCAAGCTGACAGGCGTCACGCTCAAATTGACGCTGTTTTAGAAAGCAGCAGATTGATTTACACAGAGGCCTAATGAATAGCTCTGTGAACCAGGGAAGACATAAACAGGAGTGTGTTTTTGAATTTGACCCTGAACAGTCAGAACAGTCTTCCTACTGCTCTCTTTCTCACCCTCTCTTTTTTTAATTTATTTTTTTTATCTTTGTATCAGTGCCGTTTCTTCAGTGTGGTTCCTTCTCTACAATTTGTTTTCTCCTGTATAGACTTCTCTTTGCATGTGAGTGAATATTAATACTTAGAATCCATTCCCCCCACAGAAACCGTGTGCTATCTAAAATTGCTAAACAGTGAAAAATAGCTGTTTTTCTTTAAAAGGTGTTTGCTGTGTTCAATGCAGTGATCATCAAATATTCATGTGGTGGGCTAATAATGTGTAGAATTTACACTGAGGTAAGATTGACATAACATTTTTGACCGCAATCCCAAAAGGCATTGTTATGCATTGTTGATTAATATTTCCATTCAATAAATATGAATTACATGCTTACATATAAGGAATACACACCACGCATGTACATTATCCCTACGTTGCTTAAGTTTCCTCCTGATTCTCCAGTTTCCTTCAGCATGTTAGGCAGACTGGTTACACTAAATTGCCCACGGGTGCAGTGTTTGTGTTTGTATGTGTACATGGTGCACTGTAATGGACTGGCATTTCCGTCCAGGCTGAATTCTCCCACCTTGTGCCCAGTGTTGCCAGGATGGACTTGGTGACCCTGACCATCATAAAGTGGTTACTGAAGCTGAATGCACAACTTAAAAAAAAAGTGTTTGGATTGTTTTAAGGCAGTACAGTGGCACAGTGTGTAATGTAAAGTACAGATTGTTCATTTTCTTCTTTGGTTTATTCTGTTGTGCACAGTGCTTTATAGATTATAAATTCCTGTCATACACACCTGACCACATCACCACAAACATAGCATTTTTTTTCCCCTTACTGTAGCATACTAGAATTTAGTGTGTGCGTGTGTCATTCCTGCTCATTGTGTGGACACATGGGTACGTAGGGGAGGAGCTCCAGCCCTGGCATTTGTAATCCATCTATTGTGCTGGGGCTCTCTAGCTCTGGATCAATGCACCGCACTCACGCTGGCCCACAGGTCTGTAACTGAGCCCCTATTCAGCCATCAACTCCCCCATCACATTCACAGCACAGCAGCACGAGAGTTACAAAAGAGATGGCCAATCCTTTTCTAAATTCTCGCCATTTGTGTGTGTGTATGAGTGGGAGAGAACTCCTCATGGAATTCTCCCACTTCAACCCTTTCTAAGTATTGTTATTTTTGAACACCTACACTTTTGTTCCAGCACACATATCATATAACCACATTTTATATAAAGTATATTCATCAAAACGATCTGTCTACCTTAGTTAGTGCTGTGATTAGAAACTGTAGAAACAATCCAAGTATGCTTCGTGTTGCATTAGTGTCCCATCGTAAATCTAACTTTTTCTCAACCTCACCAGAATAATACTTGGCTTCTTAAATCACTGTGTATATGGTATGTTGTGTGAGAGAAGATAAAAGGAAAACAGCCCTAATCCCTGTGAAAAGGTTGAGGAGAGTGAGAACAGGAGGGACTTGAGCAGCCAGTAGGGGGAGGTAAGACAAAGGGAAACCCTCAGCAGGAATCCTCTCCCTAGAGCCTTATATGCATTCACTTCCCTCTGTCTTACACGCACTGAACATCTGGCACTCTTCAGTAATCCTCTGAATTCAAGTGCACACATGTGGAGTGCACGGTTGTGTGTGGATTTTTCTTGAATCTTTTTGTTTGTCCTGTCTGTCATTTTTTTTGTCCATTCCCCGCCGCCCCACCACCCCCTGGTTTATACCTCAGTCCCTTTTTACCTTAGCAGGCTGATGAGACAGCTAGATGGGAAATAATACAGACTTTCACTTTCATTCTTTAGTAAGTTTTTAGTTCTTGTCAGGGTTGCAGTGGATCACAGGTTGCGAATGCACCCTGGATGGGATGCCAGTTCATCACAGAACATCCTGGACACAAACTTTCACACACTCATTCCCACCTAGGGGTAATTTAAAGTAGCCAAGCCACCTACTGGCAGGTTTTTTTAGTATGTGGGAGGAAACCGGAGAGCCTGAAGGAAACACACATGGACACAGAAAGAACAAGTGTAATATAGACTGTATCCTTCCTACACACCTGCTACCAATTTGAGGCAAGGAGCATATAAGCAGAAATAGAACACTACGTGCATAATTGTGTGTGTGTGTGTGTGCATGCGTTTGTATGTTTGCATGCATGTGGGTGTGTGAATTTCCGGTGCAGGAATCTCCTCTTGTCTTTTTCTACCTAATACTTAGATACTCTAATAGTCTCAGAGGTGTGATACTCCGAGCTCTAGTTCACTGTTGGAGTGTCACATTAAAATGTGCACACTGAACCATGTGATTGCACTTTCAGGAAATTGCCTGCACACCGATTAGGAGCGACATTAGAATACAGGAGTGCTCAGTGCAGTCACACTAGGTAGGACTGCTGCTGGGTTTAATCCTGTTTCAGTCAATTGAGAAAAAAAGAAATTCTGGATGGAATTGTTTTTTTCCCCCAATAAGCAGGAGTTGCCCATACATATATCATAAAACAAAAACAAGATCAGAAACTTCTTATCCACTGAACTATTGCAATTAGTGTGCACTGAACCAATAAACTTAATCTGATCTCTCCAAAAAGACTTATTAGTTTCCTCTGGCCAGTAAGTGGCTCCACTCTTTACAGAAGTCTAAATGGTTACATGGCACCATCTGCCTCAAATACTCTTAAACTTTCTTTTCCTTACTTTCATAATTCAATACTAATAAAATTGTTTGCAAATAAAATTTGTAGTCGCAAAACAAACTGGATGTAAATGTGCTGGATGGATTCCTAGACTGTTAGTTATCAACTTTATACATTTATTGTTCAAGTTTCAGGTTTGATTTGTCATATGTACAGATGTCAGTGACAGTTTGTACAATAAAATGCTTAAGTGAGGCTGCAGGCAAACTACAACAAACTACAGCAAATAATAATCATCAGATTACTGAAAATGAAATGATACGTCTGTGTAGTTCTTCATTTATTGTACGTTAGAAATGCATTTTGTTACTTTATTAAAATGTATTCTAAATAAACTGAAAGTACAAAATCTCTGACCAACACACAACTATACATTAATGGATGGATTTTCAGTAGGAATAAATAAATCCAGCGACAATTAGTATGTTTGCATTTAATTGTGTGGGGGTGTGTGTAGTTTTGCAGTATGTGTTGCATAGGCTGCATGTTTGATCTTCAGCACTGACCCATTTTCCTTGTATAAAAGCCCGTTGTGCCGTACTGCTCTTTTACAAGGTAATTAAAACCTCTTTCCTCGACCTTCACAAACAGAACACCAGCATGAAAGTCATGGTCAGTAGCCTTTGTATTGTGTATTAGAGAAAACAACAACAACTACAAAAGTAACCTTCCTCTCAGCGGCAGACATGGGAGGTCTTTGATTGTGGATATCAAAGAGCTGCTCTCCCTGTGTGCTTGTGCTGATCCTCCCAAGGTCGGCCTGCCAAACCTACATATATCACAACGGACTGTGGAGAGGATACAGCCAGAAAGAACTTTTCAAATGTTTGCAATGTAAACAAGTTTATACACAAAATGTCACACAAAACTCAAAGTTAAGCCTTAACAACTGCTCTTACAATCATCTATCCATAGTCGTTAATGTGCGCTTGAATGGATATACTGTCTGCGAGACCACTACACGCATTTTTTTAACGTTGTGTAAAAAGGTAGTTTGATTTTAATTGTTTACCCTATAGTAATATATTACCAATATAATTGGGAAATTATGAAATTTACTTTACAGCAGTATTGCAATGCATTTAAACATTACAGCCTAAATGTGGACACATGATATATAATGTCTTTATTTAATTGCCTACCAAAATCCCTGCACAGTATAATATTCATTTGTGCATAAAACATTTCAGTTTCAAATACTGCTTAAGCCATTTTATGGAGAACAATTTATTTTTTTTCCTCTGTAATAATTATGCATTTTGCTTTTCAGTTTATTCACAGTCAGATTAAGACCTCAGTAGAGCAGCTGCATAATGTGTAATTGAAATGAAATATGGCACTAATGAGTAAGAAAAGATAAATGGCTTAATGTAAATGCTATATTATATTCTCTGGGGAAAGTGATAGGTGATATATTGAGTATTTAAGCAAGTAATAAATTGGACCAGAGAATAATGTTTTGTAGTAGCTGAAGACAGAAACACAGACAGACAGACAAGTAGAAAAGTAAGGTATTGTATTTTTAATTTAAATATTTAAAGTAAGAATGTCTTTCATTTTTACATTAAATTATATTTAATGTGCATGGATCAGCTGCACAAAGAGAAATTCTACAGCCTGCAGTATGAAAAAGTCAAACTACAACCTCTTATTTGTACAAAGTATTATTTTTATTGTTTTCCCAGTAAAACCCGGTTAACCCTAAAGTGGTCTAAATGCTGTGGCTTCTAGTTGATTGGAATAAATCTTTAGAGTAATGAAGCAATTCTAACCCGTTCTTCCATTGAGATGGATCCAAAGAGGCTTTGAAGTCCTCCTTTGCTTCTCTCTAGGGTAAAAGCGATGGCTGCCTACCCGTGCAATCATGCACTATGTGCCGAGGGACAGAATACAATAGAGAAATAAAAGGTCTTTTGTGAAGGTAGAGATGATGGAGGGAGAGATAAACGAGAGGGCCCGCAGAGGCTTGCCTCAGATGGAGGGGAAAAAGTGATGACATTTACAGTGCTGGGAGACTGAATAGGGAGAGGGAACACTTCAGGACACCACAGACTACCACAACCTGTCATTTCTGCTCTAGTCTATTATAACTGTTAGTTTTTCCCCCTACCAGTTTGATTTATGACTGTAGACCTTTGATCTAAGCTCATGAGCTATTATATATGAGTATTAATGTGTCTCTGTAGGTGTATTTTTAAACCTGACAGCTTATACAAATATTGTTTACAGTGTTGGAGGACGATGAAAAAAATTGTTTATGGAACAATACTGTGCATCACTTGCCAGTTACTCCTGAGACCTGACTAATACTGTAACAGAATCATTGAATATGATGTAACATTTATTTGGTATCATCCCAAGGAAACAGCATTGTCGGAGTAAATCAACATTTGACAGTCCACACTGATTCATTCTTTCTGTCTACACACAGCTTTCTCCCAGTCTGTCCTGTTGTATTCATGGAAACTGAGCACTGGCTGCAGTCATAGACTAAATCTTCTGTGTTTTTTTTTTGGCTATTGTGTGTGCAGGAGCAGTGAGGAGAGGGTGGCTGGAGAGCAGGGCAAAAGAGCAGAGTTCTTATCCTGAGGGAGGATGGATAGAGCCTGGTGAAGAGAAGAAAACGACAAAAAGGCTGGAGAAGGCTCTTTTCCCACAGCTCCCCAGAGGGTTTCATGTAGAGTTTAAACAGTAAAAGAGATGCTGATAGAGGTAAGAGAGACGTCTCAGAACTCTCAGACTGCCTATGTGTCTGGACTGCTGCTAAACAGCCATGAAACACCATTAGCCTTAAACTGTGCCTATGCAATAATTGCTATAAATGTATTTATTTATATGTACATATTTGTTCAGAAATAACTGTCCAATAATCATTTATAGAATACAGAGTATATACAGTACATATGTTGTACTTCTATTAATGGTATAAACACTGGCAGTGGTATAGTCTTATTAATAGTATGTTATTAATAGATGATATTTGGGTAATTGGCTGTAGTGTGTAGAATATTTTGCTCTTTTGCCATAGATAGTTCTGTCGAGCTGCACTGTAATTAGTTCACTCTACCTTTGAATTGAATGATTAAGATAATAGTTCCAACAAGGCAGCTTTGCTGACCTTTTTTGCTCTTATGTCTTCTGGCTTTTTATAATTAGAGGCTAAAAAGACCCTGAGAACAATCATTTCAATGACTTGGGCATTCTTATATGGCGAAAGCATTTTAATTGTGTGTCAGTGTCATTAAACAATAGTCATTGATTAATATATGGTTGAGGACACAGGTTTAGGAGATGGAGATTAATCGCATTAATAAAATAATTAGAACCCTTTTTCATATGTAGAGTGAGAGGAGAGTGTACAAACGTACAGGAACAATTATGTCAATGTGTTTTATTATTATTATTTTTTGGTATCAGTCAGATGTTTTATTATTTTATTTACATACTATGCACATATATACATGCGCGCACACACACACACACACACAAACACACACACACACACACACACACACACACACACACACACACACACACACCAAAAACAATGCCTTTGACAGCTAATGAACCCGGGACAGTATATTAATAATGAATTACTGATGTATTAATTATTTACCTAGTGCCAGTCTTTCATGTATTTTAGTTAGTTCTATATGTGGTCTAAACTAAACTCTTATTGTCACTATAGTGATATATATATATATATATATATATATATATATATATATATATATATATATATATATATATATATATATATACACATACATACATACATACAGTAATGTTTTGATTTGTCCTCTGTTTTTCTCTTTAGATTACATCATCTGAGAAGTGACTTAGAAATTTAGATTTTCCTTTCTTTAGACCCCCCCCTCCCCCTTAACTTTTGACTTTTACTATGGCTTGCAATTCTAATTCAAAATAATCTTTCCACTGTCTCTGCTGCTGCTGAGTGACAGCTTTTTCATATCCAGAAGGCAACTGAAACATTAATGTGTTGTATAGCTAATAACAAAACATTAAACTGCAGAATAACAAGTGTTTGTGATGAATTCTGGATCAAATAATAATTGAAAAAATAAACACTTTCTATTCCTCATACTTGCCAAATGATATAAATACATTTTAAGGAAACTTTAGTATAGCAAGCAGGTGTATGTATACTTTTTTCTCCACAGCACATTAACGACGCTTTCACTAGTTCGCAAGTATGTGATAATGTATATATCTCTTAGCTGTGTTTTTTCTTTTTTACACCACTACATTTTATTGTCACATTTGAACTGGATGAATGAGCGTTTACAATAGAAAAGAAACAAACAGGCAGAATGTCAGATGGAAAAACAAGCCGTATGTGACTCTGAAGAGCTCAACTTCCACTCAGCAGTGTGTGGTGGTGAATATTTCCTTTGACAGCTGATGAGAAGCTGACTGCTAATTGTCATGTCCCTCTTGTTCTCTGAGGTGTAAAAAGAGAAGATCCTATTATACGTTTGCTTCACTGAACTGAAGCGTTACATTGTAGAATATATAAACAGTATATTTTATATTTGAAAAAACTTGCATCATTTGACATTAGTAAACATGAAGTAATAAAAAAAATATATATATATATATATATATATATATATATATATATATATATATATATATATATATATATAGTAAACAACTGAAATTAAAAGGTGCTACTTTGGCAAAAGTGCCTACACATCAAAGCCAATGTTTCGGTCATTTTTTCTAAAAGAATATGCACATTTGCACAAATGCAACAAACATGTTCAGGTGGAAAAGATAGAATTAACAGAATGCCTGAAATGATAATGGTCAGAGTAGCATTTCTTCTTCATCAGTGGTAATATTTCTCACAATGAAATGCTGATAATAGAGATTAACTGACTGCAGCTTCATCAATTTATGCAGATGTTCCAAGCTTAATCAGTTAAGTGATCAGGGGTCACATATCAATGGTGGCTTTCCTTCTCCTGTTATGATTGTCTATGATTGACAGATCTGTAATGGCTACAGTAATAGCGTCTTGACCCTCTTGCATTGTGCAATCACTGGAGCTGCCTAGACTACATGCTGCTATTGTACTGTTGTCTTGATTGAGTATGATTACACTGATATAACCTAAATCGGACATCATTAAATAGTGTATTAACATTATTAAATGTTCACATTGTTGGCTGGGAAGGTAACACTTTGGAGCTCTGGAACCACCCGTAATGACAAAAATAAATCCTTAGCTTTGGTTCATGAGTGGATGATGGATTGCTATAAGACGGCCTTCACTGCTCTGCTCTGATTGACATGTGTGGCATATGGAATAGTTCTGGTATTCCCGAGGGGGTCGAGCGCATGGCTGGGAAACGTACCTCACTGCCTCGCAGCTACAGACGGAGGTTTCATACTGCAGTCTGTATTTGTGATCAAAGCTCACTCTGTCTTTTTGCTTCCTCCACCTTATTTTCCCCAAGCTTCCCTCTCTTCCATCTTACTGCACTTATAAATGTGTGTACTGAACCCCTCTCTTTCTCCCTCTCTCTCTCTCTCTCTCTCTCTCTCTCTCTCTCTCTCTCTAAATTTAGCACCAGAGGCAATTAGTGTTGAAGTGCTCAGAGCCAGAGCTCCATTGACAGGCAGAGATACCACTTTTACAACACACTACATGTGTATGTGTGCTGTGTTAGTGTGCTTGAGCTGCTGTGTTTTAATGCGCAGTGTGTTCAACACTTCAACTCAGGTCATTGAGAAGAAGTCTCGTTGTTTCCTGTTGCTACGTTGGAAACACATAAAATAGTCACTGTCTATAGTTTAATGACTGTACTGGAAGCACTAAGACGGACGGACAAACGAATGGATGGATAGATGGATGGATAGATGGATTACAGCAGCACAGAGAGTAAAAAGTATACTAAAAGCAATTTACATTATAAATGAATGATAACACAAGAATAAACATACAGCAATATAATATATGAAAGAGGTATATCATTCTCTGGTGTGTACACATATAGTTGATGTTATATTGCAATATAACACGGTGCAGTGCAAACATTATAAAACTGAACAGTGTAAGAATTGTAACAGTGAAGTGGTAGTGTATATGTTTGTAAACAATCTGTATATGATTTTATACATCGATCATTAAACAACTTTAAAACACACACTGAGGAACACACCTCAGTAACTCACACTGTAATCATGCACATCCTGCTGTTCTTTACTCTCAGTGATAATGACATTATTTGAATTTGCAATATCTGGAGCCACATATAGCACAGTAGGGTTTAAACCTGAATTAATGCCTTACCGTAGGCCTGCTACAAATTGCTTCTAGTAGGAGTGTTGGAATTCATGCTTGTATATATTCACAACAAAATTTTCTTTCATATATATATATATATATATATATATATATATATATATATATAAAATAGTTTTTACAGAATAAAATTTTTTTAATAAAATATATTAATACTTTAAAAAAATAGTAATAATATAGGCTATATTTTGTAACTTTATATGTCTGCATGGCAATATGTAAGTTGTGGTTACTTACGTCACTGGTGTCTCCGCCTTTTCCTCTCATACATATTTAAAGAAGGAACATTTCCACATTTAATGTAATATGTTTGGCATTGTATTGTGTCAATGAGCCACAATAATGAGTAAGCTTACAATATGTGTGTGTGTGTGTGTGTGTGTGTGTGTGTGAGAGAGAGAGAGAGAGAGAGAGAGAGAGAGAGAGAGAGAGAGAGTGAAAAATGTAGAACAAGCAAATAAGCTTATTGTTCGAATTAAGATGTCAGTGTGTTGGTTGGCAAGATTGTTTCTCAATATTGATTCATTTGTTAAATGGCAGTCTTTGACCCCTCTGTGGAAAACCTTACTGATTTGTTAAGATACGACCCTGACACTTCTTTATATGTTATAAAAAATGTCTAAAGATACATATATCCACCTGTAGCTGTCTACAACCTTTAAACTTATATATTCATACAACATCCATTTCTAAAAATTACATGTGACTGTACTTTATTATGTTCATACCATATACTATTTGTTCATATATACTCCAACCTCTAGAGACTTAGGGTGCTTTAGCAGCCAATAGACACAAATTATGATTTTGCTGCTTAGTTATTTCATTTATCTTTCCCACTAACTCAAGAGAATTTCCCAAACTCCCTATTTTCAGCCGAAAGTCACCACACTTCTTATACTACCAGGTAACCTTAACACTTACAGGACAACTAATTTTTTCCCTTATAGTACAACCCCCTTAAAAATAACCTGGCTATCATAAACTCTTCATTCCTCTTTCATTCCTTGTAAAACACCTCAGACACAAATTTTTTTTTCACAGAAACTGTCAGCAAACTATTTTTCACCATTATGTACCAAAGGCCATGTTAGCTAGCTGTCATGTTAAGACATTTTCCTTTCACATTTGTGCCAAATTCCAGCATGTTTTCCAGACTACATACAGCCATGTTATGCAATACCAGTCTGGTAACGCACTTGCAAATTCATAGGAAAGTATCACATTTCAATTCCCAGGAAACGTTATGAATGCCATAACACTGTGTTCTTATGACTTCATTCATATAAAATACAATAAAACTACTTTCAGGCACTCTTGCTGTTTGAGTTCTTTAATGTATTTTACATCAAATATCAAGCATCCATTAATTTTTTTTTTAACTGGAGTTTTAACTTTTCTTTATGTCTTTTTCACTATAGCTGTCTCCTCCTGCTAATTTCTACTAACTGCAATATAATCTTGATAACTGTGTTCCTTTCTGCCTATGTTAATACCATCCACGCCTTCTGATATATTACCATATTGTTGACTTTTTTGAAGTTGTATAAATGTATTCACAGGAACCTTATAAGAAATCAGTGAAATTAAATGTAAAAAAAAAAATTTAATTGGGTCTCTAAGAAAGATCAGACTGCAGATATGTTAGGGGATAAGTGGCGATTTCAGGAGCTAAATGGGGGGAGTGGAATTCATATCTCCAGAGAGTTACCAGGCTGTCCAACATTACCTAACAGCTTTATTAACTGTCTTTTTTTTAGCTGAAAGAAGTGACTGAGCTGTATGGCCATATACAATATCACTTTTGGGGAATATTACACCTTAGATAGCAGCACAGATTTTTCATCCATGCAGTGTTTCATGCAAAACAATGTTTATTTTACTGTGAATTTATCAGTTTATGCCTATCATTACTATTTGTTTTACTTATTTCTGTTTATTTACATACAAGCTTACTTAATTTTGTATATTTAAGACAAATGAATTAGGACGGGTATAGATAAGCCCTTGGCAATAAAGCAACTAAATCAATGTTTTATGATTATGATGAGAATGTATTAATGCTTGGGTACTTGAGCTATTATTGTTTCATTGTCTAAGGTGATTTAAGAAATGATATTAAATGTGCCTCTAAGGGAAAAATAATACTTCTTTTTTACACACATTTTAGACAATCTTTAATTGTTCATAGAATTGTCATAATTTTTAAAACACCAAATGGCTTGTGGGTTTGTAAATGTTTAATGCCCATTCCTGACAGAGCTTGAAATTAGGCTCTATTTGCTGGATTAAAGGGTAATAACTAACCCAACACAGATACATCTTTTCCATATTACATCTTAACATATATTTTGAAAACTAAATTGCATTTTACTGATTGACGCTCAGTTCGTTCTTGAATGCAAAAATGTGGACTAGTATGATGCACTTGACATACGTGACATAATATTGCACACAAAAATACTTTCCTTAAAGAATAACTTGTAGATATGCCTCCAATCATGTCTGGCTCTTGATTTCCATGCAGTGAAAGCTCAAAAACATGGTTATGTGAGCTCTGATAATTGCAAGCAGTTTATTAACTTCTATTTCTGCTGCTTGTCTCAGAGTGAAGCAGACTTCTCCATTAGCATTAAGGTAACTGCCCCAGTCACTTCATGAGAGTATTCACTAAGCTTAGTGATAGCTCATTGTTTTAAGTCAAGATCCAGGACTGACTATCAGAAATTTAGGAGTTTAAATCTTTACAACACTGCTGAGCCCTTCTGCAAGGCCCTTAACCCTCAACTGCTTAATCTTAACATACTTTCAAAAGTTTGTTAAGCCCACTCTGTCATAAAGGATAAATAACCCATACGCAATAAAACTTTAATAAATAATCACCCCATATGGTTGTAAATAAAATAATATATTATATATTATAAATAGAGAAATATAAATATAATATAATATAAAATATATATTATAAATAGAGAGAAGGATTTGCAGGCAAGTTTTTAATGTATTGAAGAAGCAGGCAGAGGATCGGATGAATCAGCTTGATAGGCAGCATTTACAGTAATGACATTATTTTTAACTAACATTATTTAAAATAAACCATAATCAGTAATGCATTATAAATAAGACAACACAATAATGCATATTAATTAATGGTCTTATAAAATGAGGCACATAATAATCACCTGCATAAACCAATGTTCATATTTGAAAAATCTGTTTGTGTTTACATCTAGAGACTACATTTAATTGGAAATGATTTAGAAAATTATGTAAAGGGTCAAATTAAATTAAAAATAATAAATGCTAGTATGTTCAATAAATTAATGTATGTCATCAGTTTGATTATAATAAGTATTATGCATATATAATAATAATTCAACCTAGGTATGTAGCAGACACCAAGCAAACATTTGCTAAACAAACCATAAGATATGGAGGAAGGACAGTGGCTCCCTGCAGCATCATTCTCTTTTCATGATAGAGAAAGCAGCTTTGATTTGCTTTTCTGATCTTATCAAGTGCCTGGAGAACACAATTAGAAAGAGCAAGCTAAATGTTGAATGGATATGGTGTGTGAGAACTGAGGCACAGCATTATTGAAGAGACAATGTAATGCCGCTGCATGTCCTTTTAGGAGAAATGTAGGAAGCATTGATTCTTCTAAAAAAGTTACAGTAAGCCTACAACACGTATTGGAAATGATTTGAAAGTTATACTGGGCCTTATGTGCCATAACCTGTACGTTGTCAACCTTAATAAATTATCAATTATAAAACTCTACAATGGTGAATATACACATTTT
Source organism: Silurus meridionalis (assembly GCF_014805685.1). Taxonomy (NCBI): domain Eukaryota; kingdom Metazoa; phylum Chordata; class Actinopteri; order Siluriformes; family Siluridae; genus Silurus; species Silurus meridionalis. The sequence continues at coordinate 12,758,976 of NC_060886.1, forward strand.
ATGACTGTATTGTTATAAATAGACAGAAGTTTACATCAGAAGAGATTACATCAGTTTTATTGCAGTATACTTTACGGTATTTTGTATATTTCCTCTGTCACTGAGCTATTTCATTAGACCCATTAGATTACAGGGTTAGGGTTATAATGTTATTTTAGTATTTATTATTAGAAAATAAAAAAACATTGAGATTAATTGAGTTCATAAACATTATACTGTATTATTAACTTAATTTACCTTTTTTAGATTGAAGAAAATCATGTTGCTAGTATTTAATCGTAAATGTCCTAGTTTGGAAATAGCACAATGGCATTTGGATAACTTTAAAAGAACCACAGTGTTAAAAACATCCTGAGTGTCCATTTATCCAAGGAGTTTAATTTCTGTTTTCTATCCAGCCAGTAATTTCCTTCCAGCATGAAGCTGTTTGAGTTGGCAGGCATAGGATTTTGGGGTACAGGGCGGCAGTTATGTCTCCTCACTACTGTATGTACTGCTCCTGTGGAATTTCCTGCCAATGATTCCCCCCTGCCATTTTTCTGTTTTTATGTAACAGATTTACTGAGACTTAATATAGTGTGAGGTAAAAAGTAAGGCTGTGAATGTTGAATGTTTTCAATGTTTTCACTTACAAATAACAAAAAGTCTTAAAAATCCAAATCAAATACGTATTTTTTAACAGTGCAAAGAAAAGAAAACCTTCATATTTGTAAATGAATGAATGAAGACATACATTTCTTTATATTGTTTGTGACAAGCCACAAACTCAAAAATCATCTCTGAAAGCTTTAATTGTTTGAGAATTTAGAGCATTTGATAATATTTGGAACAAAGCATCATAGTTAATGAAGCTGTCAGGCTGTTTCTGAGGTACATGGTAGTGTCCAACCCAGTCTCATAACATTTCGTGATACAATCACAAACTTTAATCTATTGATTCGTGTTCATGGACACGAATTTACCTCTTGTTTCGTGTGACTGCCTCTGTCTGGCTCCATCTTCATAGCAAAGTAAGCAGAGGATCATGGATAATGCTGACAGAAATGCCAAAGGTAATCTTTTCACCCCATTTTTATCAGAGAATAAAGCAGAAAATGTGTGATTAGTGTTATACTGTAATAAATGTGTGTGTGTCTCTAATTAATGCAATCTCCTTAAATAACCAGGAGAATATATTTACAGTATTTTGACTGAAAGGGACCACTGATGATGGTTTATAATAGTTTAGCTTACAGCTTACAGAATATAAATAAATAAAAACAAGGATAAAATCTCTGCTTTAATGTTGAATAATAATAATAGTAATAGTGCTTGAAGATTAAAAAATCAATAACAAATTAGATGAAAACAATTCAGCATCTGTGGTATCAGGTGGTAAAAAGAAAACTTTGGCAGATTCACCAAAAATACTTCCTATTGAAATTCATTACATAAAAAAAGTTGTCCCCAGTGGCATGAAAAAAAGAGGGAAATTCTTGTCTATGAACAGGAATCACTATATTACAATTCATGACTATATCACGAAATGCTGTGAGACTGAACTGTAGTGTAGAGCATTAAAATGAGAGTCTGATGTAGTGTACTCTGACATGATATTCATTATTTTCAGTAACTAAGATGGTAAATGAGGTAAACCAAAGATTTTTTCAATTCAACTCTGTCAGTTCATAAGATTTCTTCTGCTTTTGTTTTTAGAAAAGGCCAAATATTTTGAAGATGTGCAAAGTTTTTTTTTATTATACTAGCTTAATTTATTCTTAATTTATTCATTTTAAGGAAAAATTGGGAAAGGGAAAAGTTAATCAGTCTCCAATAATTCCATGACTCAAAAGAGAAGGGTCACAACATTTTTATATTTCAAAATTCTTAGTTCATCATTGGCAACAAACTCGCATGATGTATGAGGAAGGCTCACAATATCTTCACAGACTCCAGCCATCCAGCACATGGAATAATTACCAGTCTGACATTAGGCAAACAGACACCACAGCATTCAGTCCAGAACCACCAAGCTGAAGAAATCTTTTTTTACCTGCAGGCCATCCGGATACTGGAAAACACTCTAGTCCAACCATTACTCTTTTTTCTACTTTTTCCACTCATGCCTACACATGCTCCCACACACTGGTCACCTTACTGACAGCTTAAGGACAATCTCTTCATATGTTTCTGTCAGTTTAGGGCTTGTTGCAATATTACTAAGGGAACTGTTACTGTTCATGTCCACCTTCACGTTCACGTCCACCTATGTGAAATTCTTTGATATACTGATCAGATTGATAGTGCATCTAATAATTTTTTTTAATATATGCTTTTTATGTTCTCATATTTATTTACGAATATACTAATATATTCACATTTTGTATTATATATATTTTATTATTATAAAGTGTATATAAATAATGATCTCTTTTTCCTTCTTTCCTCTCTTCTCTACCTTATCCTCTAATGTAATTTTTTTTTTGTATTTCACAGCTATAGCAGCTATAGAGCACCTGACAGCAAGCATTTCAATGTGCGTCACTGACATTTTGTGCACATGACCAAAAAACTTGAAACCTAAAGTAACCTAAAATGTTCAGCCTGCCTGCAGTGCCTGGTCTGTTTCGTGTAGATATGGTAGACCTTTTGACCAACTCATGTCTGCTTCTTTAACACAATTTTAGCAGTCTTTCTCCCCTGAAGCAGCATGTCTTCTGTTCTACAAGAAGAAAATATTTTGTTTCGGAAATGAAAATGTCTCATATTTCCTCTATCCCATTTGCATGCAGGTCAGTTTTTGCCATTTGCTTTTACTGGAATAACATATCCTTGCATGTTGTTTGTGTGAAAATCTTATGCAGTCAGGCAATAGGGCAGTTACAGCAGGTGACTAGCGCTCTGTAATTGCATTGTGTGCAGTCTGTCAGTGGGAAGTGTTTGTAGCTGCCCTTCAGTTTAGAGACAGTCAGTAGTTCTTCAGTTGTATTCACTCACTGGGAGACATGACTGCACTACCTCATGACTTCCCATATGATCAGAGAGATTTTGCACCAGTGTGTTCAAAGGCTTGACAAGCACACTGCTGGAGCCTACTGTGGATAGATCTAAAGCAAATATTGCTGTGAGGTAGTCTACAGCGGCTCATGGAGGAAAGTTTGGATTATGCGGAAATGAAAGAATCTACAATATTTCCCCTTATTTCCTTCCTCTCTCTTTTATATCAAGCTAAAACAAATGTTGATATTGGAAATTAGATAGCACTGATCCCCCCATCATGCTGAGAAAGCGGATGATATATATTTGTGTCGTTAGCAGAATTTGCATGATCCTGCCAATGAAAAAAAAAAAAATTAGAATAACATGAAATGATCAAAGACACAATGTCCTGTGAAGAACTGTAACATGCAGTTCTGTTCCACATACTTTGATTTCCTTTTCCTTTCCCACTTTTCCATATTGTTCTGCAATTAAATCACTTCCAACATATTCAGTCTGTTTGACTCATATTGTGCCACCAATCTGGAGGAACAAAAGGCAAGCACATGCATCTTTTCATATTTGGAACTGTTGCTGAAACACTGGCTATAAAGCATTGACTTATGGCTTTCAGGAATGAACAGCAAGAGCTTGATTCTGCAGAAATGTAGAAACTTCAATGGCTCATAATATAATGTAAATGTTAAATGTTAGCCCCATTTGATATAATAATATTTTGGGTCATAAGTGTGCTATCATTTTTGCACTCTATGTGGGAGAGTGTGTTAAGTAATTGATGTCAGTATTTTAGCCCATACTGTAAATAGCTTTCATTTACCACGGGTCAGAAAATCGCAGTGAAGTGGCGCTTATTTTAAGACGTCCAGACAAATGGATGTACAGACACCACTGTAATTCTTTGTGTAGGTATGAATATGAAAGAGGAAGCGAGACAGGAGGGAAGGCTTTTGAGTCTTCATTGTACCCGAGAGTGTATTTGGGGAACCATTTGCATAAAGAGCAAATCCCCGCAGTCCTAACCTTAAGAAAGTGGTGCGGCGATGGCTCCCAAACAAAAGCTCTGCCAATTAAAGCCACTCTTGCTACTGTCTGCAGTTAGGAACACTACTTCCCAGTAATGACTCAGTCTCTCAATCTACATGACAGCATGTCAGCAGATCTCTCTGTGCTCAGGGAGCAATCTTAATTGGTGAAGTCTCAGGAGAGGCTGTGTTGAGATGTGGAGCCTGGGATTGGTACTTACAGTGTCTTGGCCAGTGGTTTATTTTGTGCCCTAGTTTCCATGTAGAGGACAAGAGTGTATTCATTCACTTCTCTGGCCAGTTCCAATTTAGAGGGTATAACTGTAGAAAACAGCGCGAACATAAACATTTCCTGAAGAGTCAAAAGCAGAAAGCAGGTTTTTTTTTTGTAGTTCAGACCACCCAGAGCAACCAATAATGCTTTAACCAAAGGGATGTACTGCTGGATTGATATTGGCATTTTCATATCTAAGTATAATACATTCAGGCGTCTTTCGGTAAGCGTTTTATCCTTGTTAGGACTGCAGATCTAAAACTTATCCCAAGAACACTGAACACACCCATTCCCACACTTATTCACACAACAGGGCTTTTTTGTGTATACACCTACCTCAAAGCCAGCTGTAGAACATTGTTGAAATCTACATGGACACATGGGGAACATGCACAGAAACATAAGTTCTGTTTTTACTGTTCTGTATTTATTTATTACTATAAATGTGTAATGCTATTAAAAATTTTTTTGGATAATTTTGTATGAAATTTACACTTGGTGTTTGTGGTTTCGATATATTTGACGTGATATGTGTTTGGTTTACATGAAGTGCGTGTTTTTTTTTCATATGTCAATTTTCTCACAATTAATATTCGCTTAAATTTTGGATGTTTTTTTTTTACACAAAATTATCAGATGTAAAAAAAAAACAAATGTGTCATTTTTTAAATGTGAAAACTGTGTTCTCTTTCTGTAAGAGCACAGATCCCAAAGATTCAGAACACATACTACGTTAAAGTCTGATAGCATCATACCTCTGGTGTTTTTTTTAATAAATTGGAAACAAATGCTTGTAGAAAGTCAGCTTGGTTACTAAGACTATTTTAGTACTGAATAAATACTAGAGTATTAACTGATATCCATTTTATTTAGAAACCTTGCCTAGACAGTTAAAAAAATAGGATGGTTAGACTGTAGATCGCTTATACACTGTGCAAGACCTGAAGCAGGAGTATTTTTTAAGTATGAAAGAAATAATGATTACCTTTGTGAGACTGAGCACAGATAGCACCTATGAGGGCGTTCCAGTAACATATTGTCTTTCTGGACCAAATGCTTCCTGGAGTTCTCTATCTTTCTGATGTGCTAGCTCTCCTTGACTCTTACCTAATGAAACATCCATGCTTAATGAGTTTTTAAATATCGCCACCTCACTTCGTTGTCAGTATGGTGAGCTTTTAATTTGCCGAGCAATTAAGTGCGGGCTCTCATCCATCAACCCTGGTTTGTCTAGCGGGAGCCTCGCCGCTGTTTATTGATGGTTTTCTCTGAAACACTGTGGTTAAATGAGAACTCCCATGGTGGAGGTCATTCCACCAGCTTTGGGAAGCCAGTACTAGACTGACGCTGGAGATGAATTGTTAGCTGAGGCACTAATACCTCAGATGCCGGCGGATATTAGCAGACATGGCTGAGAATGTCTTTAGCTGGTGTGATGAATATTTCCGAGTGTACATAGGTGCCATACACCATCTGTTTCTGACTGTAAAAAAATTATTTCCAGACATCCAAATATTGTTAACATGTAGCCAAATTGCAAGAATTCTAAAGGTATTGAATTTTTTTTAGATTAAATATTACTTATCTTATTTAATAAATTAAAAAATAAAAGCAGAAAAAAAGCAGAAAAGCAGAATATCATACTTTTGTATTATATTGTGGTAAGGAAATGCATGATTTTTTCTATGGGTAACTGGTAACAAATCCCCCAGGGATTTGTCCACTACAGGGCTTTTATGTAGACATTGTCATATATGAGACAGATGAAAAATCATTCGTCCACAATATTGATGTAAACGATGAGTAAATTGATAGATATTTGAGCAGACTTTAGAAGCTATTTTGACTCATGTGACCTCAGCATAAGTTGGTGCTGCTCTTACAAGGCAGTGCTTTGCAGTCTTTCAGGAATACCCAGAGTGCGACTTGCACTACTACATCCCCATCCCTCATCTCGACAGACACCAGACGATGGGAAAAATGCCGGGGAAGAATATTCGGTCTCCCTTGAGTAGCCTGTAATAAATTACACTCTCATCCACTGAGCGAACCGCTTGAGATTCAATCCATCTCTGCTTTTTTCTCCTTGCATCCCTCGCTCTTCATTCCAACTTGGCTGTCAGAAACCACCTGGCCATGGTTTTGTGTATACCCAGTGTACCTTTAGTCCACCATTGCTGATAGCTGGGGGGGGGAGAGAATACAACAACAGAGACACTGCATCATCTCTGTCATGACGCTGACACCATTTCAATGATCTCCAAGTCCCAAAGAATATCCATTTGAGATTTAACATTGTTTCAGTAATTCAGGTCATATTTGTTGTCCGCACATTGTTTAATATAAACATGTACTTTGGACTAGAACAGCTGTCTGTTATTAATAGTAAATTATGTTGGTGCAGTCTGGGCTACTTTGTATTTTTGCTCAATGGGCTGTCATTTTGTTGGAAAAGGTAATCCATTGTTTCTTGCTCATTTTATTCTCTCCACTTTCGTTACACGGCAAAAATGCTCATTTATATCAATAAAGCCAAAGCCAGTAAACATAATAAGGCATTTTCTAATTTAAGGGTGATTTCAGAAAGTGTATATTAAAATCCTTGGCAGGCTGAGTAAGACTGTCATTCATCTGCTCTTCTTTTCCCTTCTCTCTCACTACTTCCTTTTTTCCTTTTCTTTCTCTTTCTTCTCCCCTTAACCTTCCTCTGATTCATGCAGACTTATCGCCCTTGGGCAAACCCAGTGGCATTTCCATAGCAACCACCTGCCCCCTCCAGCTCTATGGCTGCAGTGGATCAGCAGTTCTCTCACATGCTCTTTCTCTGTCTGTCTCTCTATTTTGTTCTTTTTCCTTTCTCCAGTCTCCCCTCCACCAGCACCTGTCTAAGGCGGGTATCAGCGTCTTTAAAACGTGCATAATTCTCTTTTGTCCTGTGGTTCTCTGGGTTCTTATCCGTCTTTTCTTTTCTTAAAACACAATTTTTCATGGCAGCCTTGAGGGGATGGCTAGTTATAGGAGGTTACAGTGTAGACATTTTTTTTTTTTTATTTAGGTCTATGTATTGCCCCTCAATTTATTGAAGCTTGTTTCATTCCCTGTGTAATAAATAGTTGTTAGTTAATGGAAATGTATAAAAGGCATATACATACATATGTGTATATATTATGCGATTCTCTGCTGCATTAGAGCTACAGCTCTAGCACACACGTGCTTAATCGTGGAGTGTTGAAAGGGCTAAAAGGCTTGCATGCACTCTGCACTGTTTTTCTAAATGGGACATTTAAAACAAAGTTATTAGGGCTACAAACTGATTTTACAGAGTCATTCTATGAAACACGCTTGACCTGCTCTCACATGTATGTGCACACATGCAGGCAATTGACACACTTACAAACACAAAAGTAAATACAAATGTTATTTGACTCTCTACTAAAGTCTTGACCCGGACTGAGCATCACTCCTGGCATGAGAGCTGTCATTGTCGGCTGTCTCCCACTCAGTGTGCTTCACCAACTTTCAAGGACTTTGAAGAGTTGCTGACACTCTGTTTCACTTTCCCCTTCAGCCCCCTGTGTAATGATAAGTGGGCAGTTACCTGCTAAACACTCTGGGTCAAATCCAAAAGTGGACTCCTCCAATTTCATTCTCCAAGAGTGTTGATTTCTAATGTAGGTTCAGCAATAAGCAAATATTCAGAGTTCAGAAGGCAGTCAAAACACCAACTATTGACAACCTTGTTTTGCTGTTAGATGTGAAGTAGGATGTTTGTTTAGTTGCATGCAATTTTCGGGGACAGTTATCACTGTAATTCGAACTTTAACCTCATGACTGTAAAGTCAGAGTAAACTGTATTTTTGGCATTTTGACTTTAGAAGCTGCACAATACAGACTAATCACTGGCTACATTGTGTCTCATGATCTATTATAGGATGTTTCCATTAATGTTTTAGATCAACCATAAAAATTATCTGTGTGGTATTTGTTCATTTAAAAAATGTTCTATACTCACAAGCATTTAAAACCCATTTCCAAATAGTCTTAACCCAGAAAAAAAAAGAAAAGAAAAGAATGTTGCACAAATGAATCAAAGTACTTTGCCACATTTCTTTACTTTTTTATTTATTTTTTTATTAAACACATATGCACATCAATGTAGCTTTTAGATATATCATAGCAGGAGTGTAGGAAATCTAAAGAGGTCAATGACTTATATCTGGTTTCAGATGGAAATATAACTGTGGAGTGTGACCTGATGGTTCTACTGCAGTAAAACATAATGAGCAGAGCATTAAAGCAGCAGCACTAGATGAAGTTAATGGAGCTTGAACTGAGCTCCTAATTGCCTTGTCTCTGTAACATTTATTCTGCTTCAACAGGACCAAGCAACAGAGATCGGCTATTCAGGAAAAGATAGAGCTAAAAAACACAGTAGAGGTGACAGGAGAGGCATCATGGGGCACCAGAGCCTCAGTTCAGCAACGTGACACTGATCCATTACTCTCTTATCTGTCAAAATAGAACCCACACAACTAACATAATATTTTACATCACACATGAATGGTTCTTGTTCTGCCAGCACACATGCAAGTTTTTGATAGGGAGCATAGAGGGGGGAAAAAAACAGGTGCCTCACATCGCACTTGCACATAGACATTAAAAATGCTTTTAGTGGATGAGGCACTTAGCTGACTCTTAAAGCAGAGTGACACTCTTTCTGTGCCCCTGTGATGGGTCTATGCACTGCAATTACACACACAATTAGAGCCTCACACACTACCAAAACGTTGCTGCACTGAGATCTGCGCGAAAAGTGTGTTTTAATACATATGTGTTTGTGTGCATGTGGTGGTGTGAACGTGGGACAGATCTGCAATGTAATGTATATCAATATATGCTTCTTATAAGCAAACTGTATTAAATAACTTTTTATTCCACTAATATTAATCTCTTCAAAATAAGACTGTAGAACATTTTGCGTCTCTATACGATTTCTCTACAAATATTGCGAGGTTTGGAGACTCTGGAAATGGTGGCTGCAGTACTGCTTTTTTATGTGTGTACATCTCCAAGTACTGTACATAACCATACTGTTGAATATATGTGTATTGGTGGACGTGTGTAGTGCAAAATCATTATCTGTAGTTATATTTACATGTTTTTTTTTAGCTTTAAAATGGAAGTGAGTATGGTCTGAATCAGAATCTTTTTTTTTTATGCTGAACCTTACACCCTTATACTCTTGAGTCCAAAATGGCTAATATTTAATAGCAAAAGATTTCACAAACAATCACTAGTCAGAACATGAGCAAGAATTAAACAAATAAACCTCCTGCAATACTATTTGCTTGATTTTTAGGTAAAATCATTGTAATAATTAAAAATGTTTGATGTAAAATTCAACACGTTCGGGGTGTTATTGAATCTTTTTAAAAAGTTTTTTTTCAGTTACTTATCATGGAGCCATCAACATTAAATACAATGGCTCTTGTTTTTTAAATGATGTCTTTTGAAAGGTTTACTTAAAAGCTATTCCGTATAACGCTATACAGCTAATTTCCTGACCAGTGATTAAGACCCATAGTTGGCCCATTTTATTGCCATTGAAGTTTTTTCATTAACAAATTTCAACAGTATATAGCAATTTGCAGAATACAACATACTATATTGCCAAAGGTTTGTGGACACCTGGTCATAGGTATGGTATATGATTTTGATCATCAAATTCCACATTTAGTCCCAATTTGCTCTTATAATTTCCATCACTATTATTGAAAGATGTTCCACTAGATTTTGGAGTGTGCTTGTAGACATTCAGCCACAAGTCAGGTACTGATGTAGGGTGGGGAGGCCTGGGGTGCAATCAGTGTTCCAATTCATCCCAAAGGTGTTTAACTCCAACACCAGATGCCCTGTGGAACTTTCTGGAAAGCTTTGTATTTCTATGTTTTAAAACAATCAATTTAACTGTTACTAAACTCTTATTTAGGTTACAGGCTACTTCAAATGTATACATTATTTAGTTTTTGGATTTGGTACATTTCATAAAGTATGCTGGACATGATATCAGAATGTATTATGAAACTGGGACACACTTACGGTGTTGCAGTAGGTCTACAAAGCATGGATCCTTCATTATAATTCCCATATGCTTTTCTGAGAACAATTTCTTTGTAAATAATGTTGGAGAATGAGCATTAAAGCTCACACCAAAAAAGTGCAACGAACCTACAAATTGTACAGAATTTTTTTAATGAATTTAAATTTTGTAGAAAGCTCAAAAGAGATATGCAGCACTTTGCACAGCATGTGGTCTGCATGACCTATATGGAGCTCTGTTTTCATAAATGAAAGCATATTTCTTTCGCTTGTACAAAAGATATGGTGGACCTTTTTTTTTTTTTTTTTTTTTTTTAAATCTTTATTAGCTGCATTGTTAACCACTGCTAACCATTATTTGAAGAACAATTCATCTGGAGTGAGAATTTGATTGAAACTTGGCAACCCTCCCCACAGGTTTCAGCAAGCTGCTCTTTAAAGCCCAATATTAAAGTAACTCTTTTGTTTCATCTGGTGGAATCCCAGTCCCCGAAGCTGGCAAAAATCTTAATTTATTATCTGTATCTTTTCAGGATGGCTTATCTGTTCAATCAGAATAATATATTTGTATCGGTATGGTCACAGTATTGGAACACATTTGGGCAGTGTGAGCCACACTCATCTTTCTAAGAATCACCTGGTACTGCAATACTGAAGTTTCAGTGTCTGGCAGTTCCAACATTTTCCAGCTCCAGCAGCACACGAGATAATGATCAAGCCCTTTGTGAGCTGGATCAGCCTGCTCTAGAAGCAGTGACAGCTTAAAATTACCCTGGACAGTGGGCTCTCTAAAGCTGAGGATTGAGAACCCGTGGTGTGAAAATGAATGTCCTGGGGTTGTTTGTGTCGGGCTCACGTCAAATAATGGAATAAGTCTTGAATGGGATTACTTAATGAACAAGTAATGATTTGAAAATCCCTAATAAGACAAAAAAAAAAATCTTAAAATGATACATATTTATTTCCACCAGTCCCAAAGTTCAGACCATGGCTATGAAGTTAAAAGCACTTTAACACTGATCCTAACACTGTCCATCTGTGTACATAATCTCTTTCTGTATCTGCAAAGCCATTATCTCTCTTTCTGTGTCTTCAGTTGGGTAAATTCAGTGTGTGCATTATACCACAGTGCCATGTGGCTCCATGTTTAGTCCCTGGCCCCTAGCATGGGGTCCCTTATTTAGCGGATTAGCTGCACAGTCGTGGGCTTGGATCCAAAGCCTCATGGTTTTGTGATTTCAAAGCCTTCTGGGTGCAGTGGAAACAGGCTTTTGGAACCTGAGCCAAAAACTCTCGGTAGCCTGTTGTGTCTGACACATTGCCATGGAAGCGGCAGGAGACCAATCTGACAACATTGTTGATTACTTAGCGATTAGTCAGTGGTTCCTCCAGAGACAGCTATTAGTGATGACCATGTACACTTCGTGAAAGGGAGAAGTTTAACACAGTATAATTATATTTACAACGCTACAGACCGTGATGATATCTACGCCTCATTTTCTGACTTATGATCATGTGACATTTTGTACTGCTGTGCTGCATTAATAGAATGACTTTTTACTAAGCCACATGGATTTGCATTCCTGCAGTATACCATTTGCAGATGTAGTAAAAGTCAATTGTCCCCTGCGACCTGTCATACTGCTGCTATGTGCTAATATACCTGAAGTTCTACGGTTGGTGCTGAGTAAGTATGATGAGGGCTCCCTCCTCCACACCGCCTCCTCTATGTTGCCTCCCTGTCATTCACTTTTCATTTACTGCAGAAACCAAAGGCTCGTGAACCTGCTATTATGCAAATGGATGCACAGTGATACTGTTTTGATAACAGCTCTTGGTCAGCCCACATCCCAAAGCAAATGGTTATTACTTCATGACTTTTTGAGAAAACAGACATGCAGATTCCAGTGATTTTCATATGTGGGTGTATATTGCAGTAACTGCTGTACGTGCCTGAAGGAGATGGATGTGCTGTGTTTCTCTTTGCATTATGCATGCACGATGCCCCAAGAGTTATTGACAGTTGGAAAGGTTTGCCAAATTCACATGCATATTCCTTATTTTCATAAATGTGTGTGTATGAGTGTATGTGTTTGTATCAGTGGGAAGTGGTCTTGAGTGTGTCTCTATGGCACTGTCTTTGTGTGTGGGTGTGTGTATTTGTGTGCATGTGTATATGAGTGAGTCACTCTCTGTACTTGACCCTGGCACTGCCTACACAAACAGACCCCAGCTAAGTGCTTTCTTTGTAATGGCTTTGTATTCGCTCATCATTTGACCTTCAACCTTGCCAGAGCTTCCTCCTTCTCCTCTTCACCACCTTTTAGCCCCCTGTACTATTTATACTAGCAGTTTTTCAACCGCCTGCTATCCCACACATATACTGGATGCTGCAATAACTCTGTTGAAATATGGCATATGTGCACATTTATGCTCGGAATAACTCTTAAGCCAAAACAAGTCTGAGGAGAATTTACGGCTTTTTTTTTTCTTCACATCAAGTCGAATAGTGTTTGAAAAGTGTTAGATTTGTTAAAAATGCTTTTGATACAATAAAACCTTCCCTGACCTTATGTGTTATAAGTTTTCATAGTAAACAGTCAATAGGTGGTGCTATTCTGTTTTTATTGTAGTAGAGCTGGGTGGAGTCACATACTGTTTGGCAGCTGCTTCCACCCCCTCCCCTTTTTCTCCTCTGTCTGTCCTATCCTCTCGGAGTGATGCAACGCTTCAGTGTGGCCACAGCGCACACACACACACACACACACACACACACACACACACACACACACACACACACACACATTTACAAAGGACAAAAACTCAGTCTCTCATACTCACATAGGAGATCAGAAACAGAAAAGGCAGCATTGTGTGTGTGTGTGTTTGTTGCGATGCTCCCTCCCCACGAAGCACTTGGGTGAATGCCTGGGTGTGAATGGGGGTCAGAGGCAGCGGTGGCCCCTTACTACATCCCGCCGAGCCTCATTTTCGCACATTAATCACCCCCATTCACAGATAATGAGCTCCCCCTCAGTAGCGTTTAACCGCTCTCCCTGTCCTTTGGACCTGCTCATTTGGACCTCAGCAGGGGGGATAGTGTCTGTTGTGTAATTCCAATCAGAGCTGTAAACAGGTTGACCATCTTATCTGCTCCCGAGGTATATGACAACAAAGAGAATCATCTTCTCTGAATCTGTTTCCTTCCCTCTTGATCTTTTTCTCACTCATTTTTTTTTCTCTCTGTCGGTTTGGTGCTCTTGTTGTTCTCTGGTTCTCTCACTCATAAAAATATGAGTGAACGCTGTTTCCTCCCTTGCTGTGTGGTATGTGAAAGTGAGTGTGTCTGTTAGTGTGTGTGTGTGTGTGTGTGTGTGTGTGTGTGTGTGTGTGTGTGTGTGTGAGAGAGAGAGAGAGAAGAGAGAGAGAGAGCGTGCCTGTAGACAGGTGTTTGTTGAATGTGTTGCTCTAATTTCCCATATACTGTAATTGCCTGAGGCATATCTGAATAGGCTGGAAGGAGAAGGTCAAAGGTCAACTTTCCTGACTGCTGGTTTTATTTAGACAAGCAGAGAAGTGTATTTAAAAAAAAGAGAAACTTGCCTCCCTCAAACTTTAAATGCTAAAGCAATATAGTGAATGATGAATTTACGTGACTCTAAAAGTGAATTGCTCAAAAAGAACTTGTGACCTGTGACCTGAACTTGTGACCTGTATCAGTGACACTGGATTATAAAATCCATCTGGTTATGGAATGTGACCAGAGACCAGTACAGTACAAACTGCACCAGTATAAAGTATAGTATATACTTTAAATATATACTTTATAGTATAAATGTACAGTATATAAAATATAGATAATTTACACAGGATTCACCCATTGCACTACTGTGCTGCCTCTTTTAAATATTTATTTTTTTACTATATTAAAAATCACTCATATTCATAAGTTACTATTATTTCTCAGAGTGCATATCTAGTACAGTGTGGAGAATGGCAGGAAAATAATAAGTGCATATTTCAAAGAAATGTATATTAAAGCTCATAAAGGAAAATGTAACACAATCGATATTTAGACTGAATTTTAATTCTCAAATGATGATAATAGATAGATAGATAGATAGATAGATAGATAGATAGATAGATAGATAGATAGATAGATAGATAGATAGATAGATAGATAGATAGATAGATAGATAGATAGATAGGTGTATGTGTGTATAACATAAATGAATGAAAAAGCTTTTGTGTTATATAGAAATGTGAGTGTACATTATGTAAATGAAAGTTACAGGCAGAGTAAATGAGCCCTGTAGCAGTGTTGTAATGTGAGTCAGGTCAGGAGGGATTTCCTCCTTGTGTATCTCTCACAGGGGGAACATGGGAACTAAGGGATAATTAAAACATGCTATTAGCTGAGAGGCCACACTGTCATGATAAGAAAAAGAGAGGCTGGGGGAAATTAGCCAGCACCGCGTCTCTGTCAAACAACGCCCCGACTGTGCCAACACTCAGTAGGAGACTCTGTCCCCCTCGCTCTTGCAGTGTGTGTGTGTGTGTGTGTGTGTGTGTGTGTGTGTGTGTGTGCGCGTGTGTTGTCTGTGCGTGTGTGCCATTGTTTATAGGCTGTTAAATTTTCTGACACTTTTATAGGGCTGCTGTCCTCTAGAACAAAGTGAATGGCTGCTGTCATGAGCAGCTAGAATAACACTCTCATTCTTCTCACCTACAGCACTACAGGTCTATTTTCTAATTAGGCCTGTGTTCTTAATTAAAATGTATGGTTCAAGTCTAATAAACATTCAGTAGGCTATGAGTTGAAAATGGAGAGGGAAGCACTCATGAGCTGCGCTTTTAGTGCCTTGATGATTTATTATTTATTGCTGCCTTCATTGTGAAAAGACTGTAGTTGGGAGTGTTGGTTCTATGAAGAGCAGAAATAAATGAATTGGTGACAGTCAGTGCAGAGCGTCTTGCCTCTTGGACTAGCTATTTATGTTTGTACACTTGCATGAGCGTGGAACCTTTTAGAAAGCAATGTATACCTTATTAATGAATCCTCAGTAATGACTGTGGTATAAAGAAAGTTAAATGTAATGGGCTGTTTGGTTATCTAGGAGAGTAGATAAAGGCGTGCCACCGGAGAGCCTACGGAGGAAATGAAAACACACAGACAGTCTTTCTCATTTGCTAATTCTGTTCCTTCCTGTATCTGCGATGTATTTTCTACTCACACACTCACTTCTCTGCTCTGCCCCCCTTCTACTTCATCTTGCTCTTTGATGACTTCCTCGCTCTTCTCCACATTTCTCATCATCTCTCTCTCTCTCTCTCTCTCTCTCTCTCTCTCTCTCTCTCTCTCTCTCTCTCTCTCTCTCTGATGCAGTTGCCTCCTCCTGAGATGGTGGTTATAAACAGTCTGCGGGTGCCTGTGGATAAGACCTGGTTCATGCTGGGAAAGCTCTCTATCTATCTCTCATCTGCTTTCCCTCTTTCTCCATCTCATAAAGGAAGACAAGGACACACTCGTAAATACACCATCTTAGGAAGTCTTCACTGTATGACTAAAGGGTGTGCTGCTTCAAGGTCAATTGTTATATGAGTGAATCTGTGTTAATTTACAGTCAAGAACAGCTCTAAGCTTGAATTGGTCAATAAAGTCATACATTTATAAATACAATTATAGTATATGTTGTTTGTATGAAGGTAGGTAGGCATGTATGTACAGTATATGTACAGTAAATGTATGTATATGTATTTATGGCATTTGTAGAGAAGATAAAAGGCAGAGAATAAAAAGAGCAATCATGGTCATAATAAATAGATGATATAGCAGGTGACTGCTCTACAGTGGTTGTACTGTAA
The DNA here is from genome assembly GCF_014805685.1 of Silurus meridionalis. Classification (NCBI taxonomy): domain Eukaryota; kingdom Metazoa; phylum Chordata; class Actinopteri; order Siluriformes; family Siluridae; genus Silurus; species Silurus meridionalis. The sequence goes on from NC_060886.1 coordinate 12,775,215, forward strand.
TTACCATTATAATGAGTTTCCTTCTAATAAGGATGCACTTAATTATGTCTGCTCAGTGCCCTCTTAATTCAGACATACTTACACACAACCCTTTCTATTAGATTACACTTACTTCTCTTCATGAAATGATGAAAAATTTCTAGCTTTTATTCTGTCGGAGGTTTCTCTTTTCTCTTCTGTCAACTCACAATGTAAAAGCAGATTTTAGCTCTTCTTATTTATATCTGATTGTTGTCTTATTGTTACAAGTGTAAAGCTTATTTATTGATAATCTACAAGTTACTCTTGACCACTTTCCCTCAATTTCATTGAGTTTCAAAAAACAGTGAGTTAGCAACCTTTGACATTGGTCTTCTTCTTCTTTCGGCTTCTCCCATTAGGGGTCGCCACAGCAGATCATCCGTCTCTATACCCCCCTGTCCTCTACATCTGCCTCTTTCAACCCAACTACCTGCATGTCTTCCCCCACCACATCCATAAACCTCCTTCTTGGTCTTCCTCTTTTCCTCCTTCCTGGTGGCTCCATCCTCAGCATTCTTCCACCGATATACCCCATGTCCCTCCTCTGCACATGTCCAAACCATCTCAATCTCGCCTTCCTCGCTTTGTCCCCAAAACGTCCTACATGTGCTGTGCCTCTAATAAAATCATTTCTAATCGTGTCCATTATCGTCACTCCCAACGAAAACCTTAACATCTTCAGCTCTGCTACCTCCAGCTCCACCTCCTGTCTTTTACTCAATGTCACTGTCTCTAAACCATACAACATCGCAGGTCTCACCACAGTCCTATAAACTTTTCCTTATATATGGTGAATTATTGAGAAACAATTTCAGACTCTAACCGTTGACATTGGTATAGAGTCTGAAATTGTTTCTCAGTGAACTTAACTCACCTGTTTTCTTTTGCCCATATTCACCATATTCAAACTGGAATGTGGTCTTGTATGTTTATACACATTTGGAGATTTCTACAAGTAAAGTTCTCAGTAGATACAGACTATATATACACAAGACATACAGGTGTTTCAGTGTTTGTTGACTGCATGGAGCTGTAGTTGGGGACATGGCTGTGTGTATTTCCTGACGAAACTCCAGATGAACTGTGTAGAGTGAGTCTGAGCTCCAGGCATCAACATGTTAAAAATATCTCGCAGGCCGCAACAAGAAGAGCGATGTCAGTTGCTCCACTTCCTTCTGTGTCTCTCAGGCACACGCCTTCTTCTTGCTCTCATCGCATCTTTGTTACATCTCTTCCAGGGAGTAGTTCAGGTGGGTATGTGTGCTTGTGTGTCTTTGTTTTTCCTATAATAAGTTAATAATACCACACTAGCATTAATAAAGTTTGAGGTACTACAGTCACTTGCAACTTTTCTGTATATTAACATGATATGGGATTATTTACCCTTGAGTAACATATATCTTATGAAGATGACACTTAATCGTAAACCCACCCAAACCACCTTTATATACACAGACAAATACAGTATTTAGCCCCTGACAATTCATTTTAAATATTTTTAATTATTTGTATTATTTTATTGTAATAATTGGGGATTTGTTTCAGCTTTAGATTTGTTGAGAGAATTTTATACCAGGCCCTACAAAAATATGACTGATTAAATTTTTTTTTATCTCTAGTAAAGTGTATTTAAAAAAAAAAAAAAACATGTAAAACAATTAAATAAAAAAGCAACTTAACATCAATTTAGGAAAATATATATATATATATTTTCAAATATAACAGCAAGATCATTAATAATAATAAAAAATAATAATAAATAAATAAATAAATAAAGGGATAGTTTCTTAGAACTAGACCTTCTTAGAACATCATCTGCTTATTGCTGATTGGTTCCAACCCATGTCTGCCTGAGTGAGTGTGAAAAACTGAGAGCTGGAGCCTGTTTAGAATAAGAGGACATATGAGCCAGTATATGAATACAGTATATTGATGCTTTTATTTCTGCTTGTCTTTTTCGAGGGGATTAATATGATGTTATCTTGAATATGCTGTCACAGCATGACTAAGTATGTGAACACTGAAAACCTACCTAAAGGGAGCTGGGTTATTTAGAAGAACAAATATTTCTACTCTGTTATCAAATTGTAAACAAAATATTGCAGTCTGTTTTTTTCTTCCCTTCTTGGGATACTCATAAACCGTATCCAATCAGCATTGAACAAGTGATGTTCCATAAGGAGCCACCCTCTGGGGAATAATTATACTTAAATGAAAGTATAGATAATGTGTCAAAATGTAATTAACGGTTGAGGTATCCAGTCAAATACACAAGTGAAAAAAAGCTAGTTTAAATGTACACTTTGAATGACTAACAGATGAAACAAATGAAATTTTTCATGTGTAAATTAAATACTGTCTAGCCTGGCATTAGCTAAGAATGCAGGCTAATTGAGTGAAAATATATTTTTCTGAATACGAGAGTACAAAGCATTCAATTTCAGTAACACTTGTAAAAAAAATATTGTCTAGATCATATTTAAGTACATTAACAAAGTATAAGTACTCAAATGTCTTTTGCTTCTGCTTACTTATAAGTTACTGCTTGTAAAGTGGAGCTGCACTACATTTTTTCCCAAATCCAGCATATAACAAATTCTAACCATTATCACCGACGGTTTATTTCACCCTGATTAGCACTTCTATATAAGTCTTAGTTTGCAAGCACCTCATTGGCAAGCTTTGTTATAATAGTCTATTGTACCATTGTCTCACTCATAGGCTGCATATGTTCCCTATTATTTCTTGTTCAAGGAAAACAATTTTTTGTACTATTACTGTTGTCTGTTGCACTTTATACAATAAAAATTCTGCACTTGTTCCCACTGACTCTAAAATGTGTTGTTCTTCTAAAGTGTTTTGCATGTCTGGCATTGTTTTTCCATTTGTATTTAGAGAAAGATTAGTAACATAAGATAAGATATACCTTTATTTGTCCCACAGTGGAAGAATTTCTCTGTTACAGCAGCAAAGAAAAAGAAATGTGCAAATAAGTAAAAAAATAAATAAATAAATAAAAAATAAAAAAAAGCTAGCTAAAATAATAATAACTAAATTCACATATTGAAATATCAACATTTAGTCATTGGTACTGGATATTTGGCAGCTATTTGACATTTCAGACAGCTGTGTGATACTTAGTACCTTTCCATATATCAGAGGCAATAAATCTAAATTCTTACTTTTTTTTTTTTAAGGCTCTGTACCATACACAACTACTGCACCCAGTCTTCTTTCTTCATATAGTACTCTCTCTCTCTCTCTCTCTCTCTCTCTCTCTCTCTCTCTCTCTCTCTGTCTCTTTCTCTCTAGCTCTCTTTTAACTTCTCTCTTTCTCTCTTTCTTTCTCTCTAACTGCAGTGCTTTTATTCTGCCTTTCCCCATCTCCCAATCTCTATCTCTCTTAATCCCTCCCTTTTTCTACTGTAGTTCCCACTGTTTTACTTTGAACATCAGACAGGGCTTTAGCTTGTCATTCTGCCTGCTGGCTCCCGGAGGATCTTTTCATTAGGAGCAATGCCTGGCTGGTGGAGTGATCAGGATTTGCTCAGTAAACATTACCTCATAAGTACCCCTGGCAGGGTGCAGGTCTCGGGTGGAGGGGTTGCCGTGGGAACGCAGGAGCACCATGGCCCTGCTTAAAGATGGCTCGCTATAATGAGGGGACAAAGAAGGGAATGCCCTCACTCAGGCACCAGGTCAAAGGCACAGCTATTCCACAATAGGTCAGCCTGTCTGAAGTCTTCCCAAATCATGAACACACAAGACAGAAAGAGAGATCTTAGTTAGCACTCAGTGAATTGGGCATAGGTTAAGGAGGGAGCTGTGTGAGTTTTGTGATGTTGAGGTAAGTTTTATGGCAAGGCCTAACAGCACATAACAGGTGCATGTGGAAAACTCAAGAGGTGGAACAGGGCCTGGGAAGAGGGATGGTGTTGAGGGGAAAGGGGTGTGAGAAGAGGTCTTAGGGTCACGGCGAGCTGAATGGCGAGGGGGCACTTGTTCTGCTCAGAAAGCTCGCAGAGTTAAAAGATCGAGCAAGGCAGGCTGTAACACAATGCTGAGCCATGAGGGACAGCTCAGTGAAACACAATGCAATTACTCCCACTGTGCCTGGAAACCATGGATGGATGGGAAGACACCATTTTACACTTGTAATGCTTTTCTGTCCAGATGCACAGCACAAACAATGTTGCACGTAGCATACTCACTGAATGAGGGGAAAATATGCAAAGAGAATGCACACGCATACACACAAAGACACACGCCTTTGCTTGCAGTACATTTCAGCAACAGACTCAGCGGTGTTGAAATGTAGTAGAAATAATCTAAAAGCACTTGATTTGAACTCAGGGAGTGCTCTCATGTGTGCTGTGTCATGCTGAGTTGTTAAGCTGTACTTTAAAAAGCCCTCGCTTCTTCTGTGCTGCAGTCCTTCAGACTGGGCAAACAGTTTCTTTATTTTTATATTGAGGACTTTTGATGGAGATAGGAGAGGAAATGATGTGTGCGTGTGAGAGAAGGGGGGATGGGGCAGGCAATCTCTTCAGTGCCATGATGAAAGCCCAAAAGAGGTGGCAAAGGAAACCACGGGAATGTTCTGGGGTTGCCACGGTGATAGAAAGGGCCCCCCTCACAGCACGGCTTTCACAAGTTTGGAGGCTTTATCTGTGAGACGCAGCACTGGGCCTCAGGCCACCATTCCAAGAGCACACACACACACACACACACACACACACACACACACACACACTGCACAAATAACACAAATATGCACACAATTAATTTTGCACCAACTGTATTTCTAGTTGAATGCCATCACATCACACACATGGAGACGATCCCAGTTTTCATTAATTTGGCCGATGTTCGTGCAACAGAGTGGTTATGCAGTTCTATATTTGAGGTGCACATTCCCTACTTGTGTTTTTCTATTTCCCTCTCATAAAATATTCCAACAAATGTAGAAGAGACTAAAATAAAATAATTCGTAAGTGAAAATCAAAAAAGAGAGATCATGATGGTGGAAAGAGTTAAGGATAAGTTAAGAAAACTGGTGTTTTGACAGTATGACATTCTACCACAGATTTAAGTTGGTCACACTGAGTTCAAGAAAATGAGACGAGTGTATTGAGAGGGCTAGACATGTAGACAAATAGGAACAACAGTATACAATACCTACAGTAATACATTTATTAGACAACATGATCAGAACTATTTTCAGCTTGTACTTGTGCATGTCTGTGTTTGTCACAAATGACATATTTCAACAGTAATTTGTAAAAATTGCTTTTTCCACAGATATATGCCTTTAAATGTTTGATTTGTACTTATTATTTAATGATAATTTTTAATCAATATATGGCAATAATGCAGTAAATTGGTCTGAAATCTCCTTCATTTTAAAACTAATTCTGCATCTATGCAAGACTGTCTATTAGCTTTAAAAGATTTAACTAAACAATTAAACTAATTTAAATGTAAGAAATAGGAAACATTTTTAATGTTTATCAATAATCAGTTACAGGTTAAAAAATCAATAAACTAAGCTAGCTTACAGCAGGGCTACTTTGTGTACAAAACCATATCCAGATAATCAATAAACATCTGATTATCTTGGTAAAGAAAATATTCCAACACTAAAAACCTATAAAAGCCTTTCTGTTAATCAACTTTATAAAAATTGTATATAAAATGCATAAAGGGGTCTGTGCTTAGAGAAAACAGTTTTTATCAGTTTTGATGTCAGGTGGCATAACATCTGATGACACTTTTGGCATAAGATGAGCTTATGTTTATTTATGTTGCTGATTTATGTTAACGTGATTTTGTTGTTTGCTATTCTATAAGTTACACAAATATAATATTGCTCACATATATTATGCATATGTCAACATTAACTTATCAGCAATAACATCAACGTTTATATAAATAAAAGAACTTAATGAAAAAAAACTGGTATATTAATTTATTAAGCATTCATGGTAGCTTTGTCTTTATTAACTTTCATGTAAATGTACTCTATTTAAATTGATCTCGTTTAAAACATAGAGTAGCGAAGGTTCAAATCGTTAAAATACGACGGTAATGAACATTGTACATTGAAGAACAGTGTAATGGATGTTTGATGCCTTGCTATGTTGTGCATGCTTAGGACAGAACATTGATATTCAAGTGATCCAGTAAACTTTGGCTGTAGTCATCTGGTAAGAAAATGAGACTGACATAGAAGACATAAAACAAGTTTGAATGTTAGTAAATCCTACATTGGATTTCACTGCCATTCAAAGTGACATACACAAATATCTAGTCTAGCTGGATTAATGGACTAAGACATAAACAGCCCAAGAACGCACACACACACACACACACACACACACACACACACACACACACACACACAACCACAAACATAGCTGTTTTATATTCATTGCCAGTCACAGACTTGCAGCAGGACACTGGCAGAGTGCCTTTGTGTGTGGCCTGCCATTACAGCTTGGCACGGTGCCAGGATCGACGGGCAGTCAGTGGGTCAAGATGACAGCAATGTAGCAAGAGCAGTGAGATGCCCTCGAGAGGCAGGCTGAGCTCTCCACCCAGCTGAGATCTCCTCCCCTTATCCCCCCAGGAGGCAGGTTACTGCTCCATGGGCTAACTGCTCCTCTGTTCCCCCTTGAGGCCTGGAGCTGCCAGTCCTCTCTGCCCCAGAGCTGCCCTCTCTCTGCCAGGTTGGCACTCTGAAATCCCTGGATAGTACTGGTATCATGGCCAGCTGGCTGTGCACATCCACAAAGAAGAATTTTCATTGGCAATTTTCTGCGAATAACACACACACACAAACACAGTCACATGCATGTGCAAATACACAGTCACCAAACACAATTTATTTTTTGTGAAACAATTAAATTTTCCACTCGAAGCCTTTTTGATCACATTCATGGTGTCTTTTCACATCTCCGTTCAGTACATTTACTCAAGCTCATGCTCATGCACGTATATTTGTAATGCTTACATTGCTTACAGTAAAAGAGATTATTCCTCTATAGGATTTTCCAGTGCACCCTGTGATGCATGACACTCTGTGTGGCTGGCATTTCCCATTCAGTACCCAGTAGCACATGCTTGAGGATTAGTAAGAAAGACATGGCAATTCGTAAAAGCAGTCTCAGCAGCTAATGTCTACATGCAGACTGGAGCTGTTACAGCTAGCCAGGCAGATGTCCTGCTTGTTGCTACTTATGCAAACTGTACAGCAAATTTGACTGAAGGGTGGTTATTAAATAAAAATGTCAGTGGGCACTCAGAGTTTCAACAGCAGCAAAGGACATTTATCTTAGCAAGCAGACTGAGCCTCTCCTCAGGTGTGAATAAAGACAGTGAGTTACTGTATAAAGGTCTTCATAGACTCTGAGTGGAAGAATTGAAAAACACAGCTTCTGAATAAGCTTGAGTCCAGCATTGTAGTTTTCAGGCTTTTTGGCAGATCTGAGGTGACCCACGACGAGAGGGAAAGAGATGAAAGAAGACCCCGTGTCCAAACCTTATTAAACATTAATACATTCTGCCAGCACTGGCAGTAAAGAAGATGGGAGAAGTAGGTGTTAGATCAAGTACACACACTTGCACAAATCTTGGATGTTTCTTCATGTTCTGTAGAAGTATGTGATTGGGAAGTTTAATTAAAATACTACCATCATTTGTTACTTATCTTTGATTACCAAATGATTTTGGTAATCAAAATCTAACAAAAGAAATAATGTTTGCCTAAAATTAATTTATAATTGTATAGTACAAGGGAGATTCTTGGGGTAGTTAATAAATAATTATTAGAATTGCTCAGTAAATGGTATTTGTAACTAAACCATTGTGTTTCTGTTCTCCCACCATAATCAATATGATTAAAGTAAATATGGTAGTGGTTCACTTTTATCCTAATGATGTTCAGTTAACCTAATGATGTTAAGTAAGCAGTAACTAAAATTAAGTTTTACATTATGGCTCCAGTATTGGGTGAGTAAAGAATAAACCACAGGGTGGTTTTCAAGAAAATTTTAGAAATTCAAGTATTTTAAAAAATCAACATCATGGTGATGTAATGCAGCCCCACTGAGAGGCATCATGATCGTTAAAAAAAAGAAAAAAGAAAAACCAGAGTTTTATTCAATGGCTGTTTGCCAATGATGCCAATACACAAACTAGATACTGATGTAATTTAGAAATGCATAAAATGTTATGTTACATTTAATGATGTGGAATATTTCCTTAGACAAGTTACATGCTTAATAGTTGGTATAAACAGCCATTCTCTAATAAGCTTATATTTGTATTCTATCTAAAATAAAATGCAAAAAAAAAGCAAGCAATACATGTCATATTTTTTAGTGAACAATGTACAGAATTTTACAAAAAGCTGACATTTTAGGCTCCTTTCATTAATATTACACAAACATCTTTCCATTAAAAACTTCACCATTTCAACAATTTGTTTTTGTTCTTTGTTAGATATTTTTTAAATAACAATTGCTGTTAGCTTACTAGCATATCAAATCTCCTTGTGAATTATTTAAACATAGTATATTAACATAAATGTTTGGCCTGAATTACAGCTGGGACTACTGTTATAGCAATGTTATTGTTTAAGTATATTTAATATACTTTAAGTTTAAGTATACTAAAAAAAAAAATAATAATAAAAGTTTGAGATCTCGTGTCTGTCTGAGCCTTACTGTATACCTTTATTTCTATATTGTAGCATGATGTATTCACTTTTTTTTACAAATATTTTTATTGATTAAGTTCAATAACTGCCTTTCGAATTTTACTATTATAAAGAAATGTTCTAAAATTCTAGTAATTAACCATATGCTACAGAGGTGGTGGATATAAATAAGGTGGAAATGCATAAACACAGCTTTATATGATTTAAGTCAAGTCATTTGACTTAATAAATATACATTCCCTCCACACAAGTATAAACTCCTAAAAAGTAATTTATTTGAAGATATTGCCAAATATTTTTGAGTGAAATCAGCTGAGTATGCCATTTACTCTTCTGACACTCCTGGCTGGCTGCAGACCACATCATACATGATCCTCACCTCGTTTTGGAACTCGCGCTATGCTGTGATTTTAGCTAATTAGCCACACATTAGCTTGGCTGCCAATCCTGGCATGAAATCTGAACTTTTTCTTGTCCATTTACTTGGTCTCCCGTATAAGTTTTCGTGTTCCTTTTCGGTCTGTATACGTTAAACCTTTAAGTTTTATTTCTGACAGTTTTCAGGTACCCATCATATCAATCTTTGTTGTTTTTTAGACACATCTCTTTGAAATACTATGATTTCTACTCTCCTGTATTGATTAGAGTTAAAGTTAAAGTTAAAGTTCCCTTTCCAACTGTGCGTCTACTATTTTTTTTTTTGACAGTGTAAAACTGGTAATTATCCATCGCATTGTACTGCACTGTCATCTATTAATTTGACTAAAATCTATTTTTCCACCTTTTAAAAATGTTTTCTGTCTAATTTTTCATGGGAAGTTATCATCAAATTGGAGGTGTTTTTAAAGCAGTACACAGTTTTAATCTTTACAGAAAACAAATGATATTAGGAGGTATGCTCGAAAAAGGGTGTATATTTAATGACTGAATTTAATCTTGTCTTGCTCTTGTCAGTATGGATTACTGGGGTGATTTAGAGCATTCTGGGTTTTTTTGTTGTTGTTCAGTAGTGTGTACTCGCTGAGCTTGGCATGGCGCTGAGCAACACATTCAGTGCCCGAGGACAGCTCACACTCACACAGGCTGTTAGTGCATGGGGTTGAGAGAGAGAAGGCATGACAGAGGAAGGTGAAGGATAATTGTCGCTGAAATACCTGATGTAGATTTTTCTTGTCGTTATACAAGGTCACTGGATTTGTTGTGGTGTCAGGAAGTAGGTCACATGATCTTAGAATGTTTGGGGTGAAGAAAAATGTGTATGCAATATTTTGTGTGTGTGTGAGAGAGAGAATGAGTGAGCATGCGAGGTGCTTTTTGGAAACAGGGCTTGAACAGTAACAGTCTGCTAAACAGTCGCAGACCGAGGAAGCTCTTGTGAGAAGGAGATAAGGAATAAAGAGAGCCCAGGAAAATGACAGAGGAGAATGGAGTATAAAGCAAAGAGAAGGAGAAGGACAAAGGGGGATATACTGAGAAGGTTTAGTTCAACTTCAGCAGCCTAACTGAAGCTCATCCCTGGAGAAGTTCCAGGGTTGTGTGAGTGGAGGATTGGGATAATGAGCCTAGATGCTGAAAGGTACCGCTCTCACTTACACTGTATGTTGGAGAGAGAGTGAGAGGCAGGAGAGTGTGCATCATTTGTAGCTTCTTAAGGCAGTAAAGATATAACAGTGAATATTTCAGGTGGTAATGCATACACCTGAGGTATGTCTAGTGTTCTTTCAAAATATTTTAGTTTTTTCTAAATAATTTGTGTTAGAAAAAAAAACCTTATTACACAAGAAGTCTTTCAGAAAACCGTTTTTGTTGGAAATATGAGATCAACTGTATGGTATAATTATAGTATTTTTAAGCGCTAAAAAAAGTATACATCAAATCCAATTCGTTTCAGCACTTTTAATAATTTATGATACCACCTCAAATCTATCAACCTGTGCTTCCTTACTCCACTACATATGACTCTATCAGCCTACAACATCTGCTTCTGTTTAAAATTGTAATGAATGCTGATTAGGCTTTCTTGAAAAAAATAATAAGCTGGATGTTGTATTCTATTCTTCCTACAATGTCACAATTTGAACACTAGTATATTCCAGCTATATAAAAACAAATCTCTTAAATGAAAATAAAAATCAATTTCTACACAATTTGTAAGATTGTTACAGTTTGAGACTAAAGCTTATACATTATACATGGAGAAAAATCACTGCAGTAAAACAATCAGTGCAGCAAGCGGTCATTGCTGTTAATAAAGAACTATGACCTACTATGGAATCACATTAGTTGTTTTTTTATAAATATATTTATTTATTTTTTTGAGGGATTTATACTAAATATTATTAAGCTATTAATGCATTTTTAAAAATTATTAATTACTTTACAATAAAAGTAATTAATTATGTTAATATGCATATATGTATTATTTTGTTCTGTTTGAAAACTCTAAAAAATTCAAGTTCTATTCCTAAAACTCCCTGAAAGTAAATAGGATTGAATGAAATGAGCCCCCCTTGGTTAAACAGTCACCCAGTTACAGCTCACATTCTAAGTATGTTTTTCATCTGTTAAAATCATCTATTAAAGCAGGACATCTGAAAATATGTGCTGAAATCTAAGATGGCTTCATCAGGCTGGAAAAGGCTGTGTATCTTTGATGAAACTTGAAACCAGAAACAGTTATTTCCAGTGGTTACTTTTGCAGTGAGCACAGATTGCCAGCGGCAGCTTCTTACCCCGGGTCGTGTGTAAGGTAAATGAGTCTGAGCAGCAGCCCCCGCGCTGGGAGTTTCAGAGGTAAACAGCCTGGCAGTCTGGGAATGACATAGCCCACTTATCTTTTAACAGCTATCACTATAGCAGAGCACAATGACTACCTAGAGTGTCTAAATGGGAGGGAAACATTGACATTATTGATTTAGATTTTTCAGTGTTTCTCTTGTTTTTTCTCTCCTTGACAGCCATCACAACCTGTAGTACTTTTTATAGGAAATGAAACAGCCCATAAATTACCGATTTCTTACATTGCTCTTTCTCCGCCATATTTTTTCTAGCTTTTTTTCTAGTTCTTTTGGTGAATTGCCTGACCTCGTATATTTTGCATTTTTGTTCTTTTACCGGCATCCTGTAAAGAATGATGTAACGATGAGCACACTGATGTTTGTATTTATAAAATATCTAGTGTATGTTTTTATTTTTCAGGAATTCACTAAAAGGGCCTGTTACATTGTTAAAATGCAATTTTGTTGTTTTAAAAATATTGAGTTTTGTGCAGGTAGATCAGTGTAATAACTTGAACCTTAATGTCTGATCTGTTCAAATGCAAATCCAGCAGCTCACCTGTAAGGAAAGAATTTATTTTTGCAGTGTAAAACAAAGATTTCTGTTATTTGCATAAAAACATATTATTAACATTAATATTTTAGTACTGCATGGTGCTTACAGAAATGTATGTCAGCTGTTTTGTGTGTGTGTGTGTGTGTGTGTGTGTGTGTGTGTGTGTGTGTGTGTGTGTGTGTGTGTGTGTGTGGTCTCTTTATCTCAGCATAAAAAGAGTAATATTTCTCTCCCTCTGTGTGTGTGAGAGGGAGAGAGAGACAGTGAGGATGAGAATCATCATCTGGCTGTGACTGGCATAATTGGTTCTTTTCTTCCCTGCCGCTACTTAGTGCTGATAGCCCAATTTAGCCGCCACATGCTAAAGACACTTTTAGAGTGTAATCAGAATTAAAGAGAATGGGTTTTACTCACTTTAAAGGCCTTTTCTGAGGCACTCTCTGTGGACTGAAACATTGATGGGCCTCTTTCGTTGTCAGAGAAGCTGAGCCCACATGTAGTTAGCGAGGTCTTATGACGATAACTTGCCTGTGGTGTGTCCTTAGGTAACGACCAAGGATTCTCTCGACTCTCGCTCCTCTAAGGATGACCCAGTCATCACAGACAGGTCAGCATTGTGCCTCTGCTTTCTAGTAATAATAGCATGTAGATTTCTGTAAATTGGTCTCTAGATACTATCAAAAGACTTTTTTTTCAAGGCTTTTGAGTAAAGATATCCATGGTTAAATGACAAAGAATGAGTGGATTGCACTTCATATCACTGTACGCCATGCTGATGTGGGTTTTTTTTTTTTTTTTTTTTTTGCAGAAGATTGGTTTG